>NC_142806.1:34612719-34747719 GCF_049724085.1 Artemia sp. Qi Xiang Cuo
TTAACATGGGCTATTATAGGAAAACGAGGTTTTTCGTAAATGTAAATTCGGGGGATAATTTTTTCGGTCTGAAAATATCAAAAGGCCCTAACAGGTCGAATTCTGCTTCGAATGAGTCCTCATTCACCCGGATCAGTTGCCAACTGTGGCCCGTAGGCGTGGATAAGAAAAAAAAAAGAAATGAATTTTAAGTGGCTATATTTGGTTTTTTGAAAACAGGGAAGGAGTGATCGGATTGAGCTGAAATTTCGAGGATAAGCTCCCGGGCCCTAGGAAAGCTTAACCTCTAAATTTCAGCCCAATCGGACAACGTTAAAGGGGGGCTGTGGTGGGAGGGTCGAAACTTCCGGCCCAGTTTACCCCATGAACATAAAGTCGGAGGAGGATGAAATTTTGCAAGTTTCTTAGTTTGAGCTTGGGCTACAAAATGCGATTACCGCCGTCTCTCTGCGACCTCTAGGACCTGAAAATGCTTAACATTGTGGTGGGTCGCCTCTTTATAGAGGCACAAGTGTGCCTCCTTGATACTTTCCCTCGAAAATAGCGTTTCCTATTTAGGGTATGTATCTTGTACTCTCCGAATGGTGTTGCTAGCCGAGAAAAAAAGAAGCGAAAAGGCAGCTTCGAACTGCTCTAGCTGCTGATGCCAGCGTCTCACACCGGTATAACAGACCTTCCCGGGATCAGCAGGTCATGCTCTGTCCTTTGGTACAGAAAAATCTTGGTCATTTCACTGACCACTCACAATCTGAAATAGAGCACACTCCTTCGGGTGGGTCCCAGACTAACAAGGAAACACTCGGAGAATTAGTCAAACAGGTATTGACTAAGGAGTGAACACCCTATTATACGTAATAAAAACATACGATTAGAGAAATTCGCTGCATAATTTAATTCGCAAGTTATCTCTAAAAAACAATTAGAGAGAGCAATTTAGCCAAGAGAAGGAAATTTAATACGTGAATTTCGTTTTAATTATTCATGGACGGTCAGCCAAAACCGAAGCTGCATTAATTCAAAAGCGTTCAGAGATTAACTAAAAAAATAAGTTTTTTTAACTGAAAGTAAGGAGCGACATAAAACTTAAAACGAACAGAAATTATTCCGTATATGAAAGGGGCTGTCTCCTCCTCAACGCCTCGCTGTTTACGCTAAAGTTTGACTTTGTCTCAGAACTTTATTTTTTAAAACAATAAAAAAAACTTTAGCGTAAAGAGCGAGGCGTTGAGGAGGGGACAGCCCCTTTCATATACGGAATCATTTCTGTTCGTTTTAAGTTTTAATGTCGCTCCTTACTTTCAGTTAAAAAAAACTTTTTTTTTTGTTAATTTTTAATAAAGTGCAGATGACACTTTAGCCTTTTTAGGTGGTTTTAGAGAGGGATATCCGCAGTATTATTTGTTCTAGCCTCTGATGTGTACACGTAGATTAGCGTTTTAACTTTCATTGTTGTTGTTGGTGTTTCGAGAAAATTTCGAGAAAAAATTTTCATTGTTCGAAATGCAAATCGTTTTCAGTGAAGCGTAAATGGCACTAGTCTTTAGAGTTTAAAGTCTCGGCAGTTCTACTTATATTTATAGTATTTTTTTGTGAAGTTTTACTTGTTCATTAATTTTTATTTTCTGTTTATTTTGGTTTCATTCATTCATTCATAGTAATGTTCACTCGTTTTTAGTTATAACTCGTTTTAACTTATTATATAACTTTGTTTCTGATTGTTCAAGAAACATTTAATAAAAGAATGGTTTTGTTTAAAAAAGAGATTTACGATATTATCGGTAATTTTTCGCTAATAATCTTATAGAAAACTGACATAGCAGGCTTAAATTGAATATCTCATTCAATAATCTCTTTCTGTGTCATTATACTTGTATGAATATATCATTGATATTTAGCTATCGAAAATAAGTGGTGCCACCAAATTTAAATTTAAAACCCTCTCTTCCTATTTGCATAAGAATAGTATACAAGTAGCACATTAAGTGTCTATTTCTCTAGATGGGGACAGCATTTAAATCATTCTTTGTTAGAAGCAATAAGGTGCTGAAGATGTATCCGCCTTTGATTATTAGTATGGTTTAATGCAGTTAAGGGCATAACAATTCGCATATGTAGCGAATCGGTTATAAATCAATTGTTTTTTAAGCAATGACAACTGGTCTTTGTTCTTTTGCGGGGCGTACTTTGCTAAGTATTTATGAATGTAAATGATATTTTGTTCTGTATTTGTTCTCCCAGTGATACTTTTCGTCGGTGGGCTTTTGCTGAGTGAATTTATAGACTGCTTACTTCATTTTTCATCAGCCATTTAAAGTAGTTTTTTTACCATCTCATTTGAATGTCAGCAAACTTATTTCGTGCTTTACTTGTTTCATTACAGTTTCAGTTTCAGTTATGTGCAATGGGATTGCATGGGGTTAATAAGTTTTTATTTATTTAGGTATTTATTTGAACTTCACTATCACTCCATCAGCCAAGGCCGTATCCAGGGGGGCTAGGGGTTCACCCCCCCTCCCCGAAATGTTTGTCTGACTCTTAAAAACCCACAGAAACGAATATAAACAAATTTTGTATGCGTTTTTGAAGTATTTTTTTATTGTAAACCCCTCCCCCCGAAACAAAATTCTTTTGTACCCCCCCCGTCCCCCAAAAAGAAGTCCTGTATAGGGCCCTGTCACCAGTATTTGGGTTTTGCCCTCAGGCTGTGGATCCAGGTGTTCGTTCCCCCTGGTTTGGGCAGTTTATGTTGGTACAGTTTTCACATAGACGACATATACACACACTTATCTGTTGAGCAAAATTAAAGTCCTGTAACGAAGCAAATGTACATTTGATAGTTCCTAAGGTCAAATCTAAATTTTCTGAGCCAAAGCCCAAAATAATAAAATCCGAAGAACCCTTGTACGTTCGAAAAAGTTATATATGCAGGGTAGGGGGAAGGTGAAGTCTTACACGAGACATCCTAAAATTTGACTTTTCTAGTAACTTGGTATATCCTCTGCACAATCCGTCTATTTTCGGTTTCTTTTCTTTTGGACGTTACCCTCCCTCTTCGAAAAAAACTCATGTGTACTTTTCTCGCTTCAATTCACTGGACGATAGACCAAAATCGTGGGGAATATGTAATGGCAGTGCCATCTTCTGCGTTTGCTTTTCAAATGCTCCCGTGAGAATTATTAGTAAACTGTTTATCTGGTAATCACTCGGTGATCAGTGTTACCAACACCTCAAAACAAAATGTACCACAAATTACATGAAAAATGTACCAAAGACAAAAAAAATGTGCCATATCCCAATTTTTTTTTCCGCTTTTTACGCTTCGCTCAACACGCGGACCGTCGGTAACGTACAGTGCTATCTATGAAAATTTTGCACAAAACATTTTCATTCACTTTCTCTCTCCATTTCTTTGTTTTTCTTTCTCTTCTAATACAGTACATTACTCCTGACAGTACTTGAAGAAATTGTTTGGGGTAACATATATTACTACAGAAACAATTTTACTACAGGCCAACAAAAGTCGTCTCGGCCATTTACGACCATTTATAGCACCGCTAGAAATTGATCCCAAATGACGATTTTAATACAAATCAGGGGCTAAAATTTCATTTTAACCTTGTATTCTTACAGTATATTTCCGAAAAGCAGTTGCTGAGACCTGGTTTTCCATTTAATAGTTATCCCCCTTTTCCCTTTTATGAAGATCTCGGTAGAGGGTAGGATCGTTCTTATAGCCCTCCCTAATATAAGCTACCGCCTACAAACAATACAGGAAAAAAAAATCTTTTTAAATTGAGACTGATTAAGGAAATGACTTTGGGGGTTATGGTCTGGTCTAACATGTAGGCCTACTGGAGGTTTGAATGTGGAAACAATATTTTTCTCCAAAATACCTTTAAAAGATACTCCACTCACCTTGTAAGGTCGAATTTGATATATCCCCACAAATGGTACAATTGAGACCAAGTCTTTCACAATTTTCTAAATCACTTAAAATCATCTTTTATTTTTTAAACCGGAACTGGCTTTTTAAACTTTGAATTACATGAGGTTTCAACTTATTTTTACTAAAAAAAATATACATAAAACAACATTAAAAACACGACATTAAACATCACTATCTGAGTCAGAAGCCATGAAGGCACTTACAGTTGCAGATTTTCTGTACCCTTTTCCAGTCGTTAGAGGTACCTAACGATTTTAGGAAAACCTTAATTAAGCCACTTTATAAGAAAGGTGATAAAAGTGAGTACAGTAAATATTGAGGCATTAGTCTGGTCTGTGTAGGTAGTGAATTACTTCGCAATATGAAACTTTTGAGACTGAGAGATACCGTAGACAATGTTTTAAAAGGAGAAGAGTGCAGTCTTAAAATGGTTAGAGAATGTTTCCACCAAATTTTCACTTTTAGACTAATAAGTAAGAAGCGCCTGAGTTTTCAAACACCTTTGGTCCTCAGTTTTATAGATTATGAGCAAGCGTTCGATGCTGTTGATAGAAGAGTTTTAGCAAAGTTTTTATCCTTTTAAGGTATACCAGAAAAACGCGTTAATGTGATTAGTGCTATTTACGAGAATAACACTGCTGCGGTTAAGGTAGGAAATGAATTTTACCGCTGGTTTTGTATCAAATCAGGAGTTAAGCAGGGTTGTGTTCTTTCCCCCTTTATATGGATTATTTTGATGGTCTTTGTCCTAAGGAGCACAGTAAAGGCAATGGGAGATCACGGAATTAAATGGGGAGGAAAAATTCTCCTGAACTTTTCCATATCCTGGAGACATTTTGATGTTGAATTTTGAAAATTTTCCGATCCTCTTGAAAAGAGTTTAATATATATATATATATATATATATATATATATATATATATATATATATATATATATATATATATATATATATATATATATATATATATATATATATATATATATATATATATATACGGTACTTATGCATTAGATGGTGACTTCTATATGCTGCTAAAGAAGTCAAGTTTGGTTAATGCTAGTGAAATAAAATAGGATGAATATATAATAGTCTATAAACAAATTTGGGCTATATATTTGCATATTAGGGGGGGGGGTAAAGCATAGGATATATTAAATACGTAACCTAACCTAGCCTAAGTACCTCCCCCCTCCTACCCCCAAAAACAACAGTTTAAATATCATAAACGCAATGAAAACCAAGCTTTGCATTGCATTTCTCTATAGCGGTCTCTTGCAGTTAACCCATCAGGCGTTTTTTTTGTGACTGGTTTCCTTGCACAATATATTTTGTCATATATAACAGTATATGTACTCCTTCGTTATACCTACTCTATTATATATGTCTAACTGTAGACGCGACGAAAAACCCATTTCTACGGGATGATTCAAGACACCGCTGTAAAGAAATACAATGTATAGCGTGGTTTTAATTGCGTATAAGGTATTTAAAGTCTTGTTTTTGGGGTTCGGGGGGGGGGAGGGACCGAGGTTTCGGTACGTATTTAATATATACTATGCCTTGCCCCCCCCCCCCTAATTTGCAAATGTCTAGCCTAAATTTGTTTCTAAACTGTTATATATTCATCCTATTTTATTTCATTAGCATTAACCAAACTAGCAGTATATAAAAGGGTAGGTATAACGAAGGAGTACTACAATATATATATATATATATATATATATATATATATATATATATATATATATATATATATATATATATATATATATATATATATATATATATATATATATATATATATATATATATATATATATATGCAGTTGAGCTATATCGCCTTGTTTTAAATTTCTTCTTACTTTTAATTTCTCTCAGCAGGCTCCTGTTTCCTTAATAAAAATTTTTAAACTGAGGAGATTCAGCTTGGGTGGTTGGCTTTTGAATTTATTCCACTTGAATTGATTCCCAACCATCACGAATGCAAGTATCATTACAGCTTCATTTTCAATTGGTAAGACTTGATGTTGATACACAGAAAGATGTTTTGTCGACCTTTGGACACCGGAAGTGAAGTGTCAGTTTACGAAAAAGGAAAATAGGTGACTGCTTGTCTGTCCCTTATATTGACTATGCCGAACAGATCAGGGTGAAAGAAAATATTTGTAGGTCAAAGAATACAGACATAGGTACACAAATACTGAATTGTACCACATGGTACCATAATTTTGTAAAATGTACCATATTTTATGGGATTGTACTAAATTGTACCAGTAGAGGTGAAATGTACCAAAATGGTACAATTGTACCACGTTTGGCATCACTGTCGGTGATAGACAGATTAAAAGTGCTCTTACCATTATCTACCTCAAAAGCAAATGTTAGGCGTATGTTTTGAAACAGAGTAACATAGCCTTAGCCTTCCCATCCTGCATTGTTGAATAGCCAGCAAAGATTTGGTTGGGATTTATGTTTTGGGGGCAGCCTAAATAATAGAGCATTAACTCTAATAAATTCTTGATATAGGCCATAGTAAATTGTTTATTTTGAAAGCAACAACATTGATTTGGTGCTAAAAATAGGGAATAAAGTTGGTTTTGTGCAGAAACAGTGTCTTTAAGGAGTGGGTTATCATTTTTTTTTAAGAAATAATGATTCTTAAAAGTAATATTTTAAAAGTGTTAAGTGATCAGCAACTACAGCGTTAAACGCTGGTGGAGTAACAACCAAATCATTGCTCCGTTGCTTGCGACACTTGTCAGCGAAACCAATCCAAGGTTGTCAACACTTCACGTTGTCCGAGCACCGTAGATCTAGTTAAAATAACGCAGGACCATATCCAGGGTGTGGCAGGTTACCGGGTTCGAATAAAAATCCTATTACCCCACCTCGTCCTCAACAAAGTCCTTGATACGATCCTGACACCAAGATTGACAAAACGTGTTAGTGTTCCACTGCTAAACTCATTTTAATGCTTATATGGAGCGAAAGGTAAAAGAGTAAAACAATCTCGATAAAGATTTACCATGCTTGTCATGTTTATTTTTTATACCTCTTCTTTTTCTCTTTCTTTATCCCTCTTCTAAGCAGTCATTTATGAATAATTTCAATTCATATGCATAACATTCCAATATAAATAATAAAATGGACATAGGGCTGTTTGATGTAACCTTGTCTACTCCAAAATGGACCAAGATATACGAGTGCATTATTAGTCATTTCTGCATTTAGTAGTTAGGTATGTGAACAATGACTTTGAGTTTTAAGTACTTCCATGACCAGTTTTTAAGCATGCAATATACGAATAGGTTTTATGACAAACGTAGTTATAAATTCTCCTCTTGTCGTTATCCACTCGCCTTTTGATTTGAACATGGCAAGTAATACATTAGTGTCTTAATTACTGGCTTTTATTGCTGTCACTTTAATTTGACTTTTAAAACATGACGTTTGTGTTTTCTTCTTGTTTTTGTGCCTAAAGTCAGTCAATCATCTATTAAGTGAGTTTCTGTCCTAGTTTCTAAATGAGATGCACTTTTATTGCTCTTCTCTTCGTTAACTATTTTCGCCAATTGTACTTATATGATGGTATGTCATTTGATTGATGAATAGGCGTATCAATATTTTATTTGTCAAAAAATGGACTTGTAGACTATGTACCGAGAGCCTCAAAAATTTGAGTGTTTTAATTTATCTTCTTGATCATGGTGCAGCAGAAACTCCAACCTAGTACAGAGCAAACAACGGCCCAAATGAGCCGAAATTCTAAAAAATAAGAAAAAAAGCTTTTTGGTGACGATTTCCCATACAACGCCATTTAGAAAATAGCAATTTTCATTCGAATTCAACTGAATAGTAATTTGTAATTTACAAGATGAAAATATTGAGAACTCTGAAAAAGAGCCCGAAACCGTCTAGAAATGATAAAAATTAGAAAGTACGCTATTGAATCGCTATTGTCGAAAACCCTCCAGGGGAGGTTTATAGTTCCCCACTTTGAACAAAAAGGAATGTCAAGTCTTTGCACGGGTAGCACTGATGTGTATATTTTTTTCTTGCTTAGTTTTCTTCCCAGGAGTGATGCTATTGACCAGTGGCCGTATAATATCGGGAGATGGCTCATTTGCACCGAGATGAAAAGATTTAAATACTCAAAGCAACAAAATAGATTGCGCCCTAGCAAAGCACGTTTTGGACCATTTTGTGCCGCAAAAAAACAATTACGGCCCAAATAGGTTCAATGTGTCTGAAACTGTGAATGTCGAGTTGGAGGCCATTAACGCTTTGATGACTGAATTATGAAACTCTGATTAGGCAACTGAGGAAAATCATTTATTTCAAATATTCATTTCAAATGGAATATAGATCTAAAATCAGCTAAATAGTGAAACAGTCTACTTAAACACTTGAGTGGTATGCTTTGAAACAATTCTTGTCTTTGGTTAAACAAAGGTGCACATTAGTAGAATGCATCTATTGAATTCTACGACTGCCATAGGCACTACTCTTTTCTTCTTTATTGGTTTAATATCATGAAGAATGTTTAACGGCGATTCCGTAGATATGATAGTTTGGATTCTATGGAAGCTCTACACCTTTTCAAAGAGAGTGAGTACTACGCTTTACTTCTTCGATGTGTTCTGTATAATACACAAGTGACGTTTGAACAGTGTTGTCAATTTAAAATAGAGTTTAACGTTATAGTATACTAAAAAGTTGATATTAAGAGAGATGTAGATGGCAAGAAAAGAATTTTAATAATGGATAGCTTTACTTCTTCGATATGTTCTGTATAATACACAAGTGGCGTTTGAACAGTGTTGTCAGTTTAAAATATGGTCTAACGTTATAGTATACTAAAAAGTTGATACTAAGAGATATGTAGATGGCAAGAAAAGAATTTTAATAAAGAAATTCGGAACAATCCATAGAAATCCTTACAGATCAAGTAGTGAGGTATACATGAGTATGAACCATAATGGATCATAAGCACCAACGACCCTAACCACCAGGGACTTCAATCCTCCATAGGTCCCCTATCCCCAAAGTCGAAGGGCGCCCCCTCCCTCCAACTTTTTGACCCCCCCCTCCTTTTTTTTTTTGGAAACTGACATTTTTTCTGATAACAAGTATCATTCATTACGATCGTAGCTTTCAAATGTGAAACTTAAGTCCATTTTTGGATCGAAAAATAAACTTTCTGTAAAATCTGAGTTAATAAGAGTTTTTTACCGTAAACTCTAGTTTTTTGTGAGAAAATTATGGAAAATACAATTCTCTGGTTCTAATGTGAAACTTAAGTCCATTTTTGGATCGAAAAATAAAACTTTTTCCGTGCTCCTTATTTCTAGTTGAAAAGGCTTATTTTTTTATTTAATTGGGATGAAAAGTCACAGTCTAGCATAAAGAGTAAGATATTTCGGAGGGGGTAGCTAGCTTCATATACGGGATAATTTGCATTCTTCTTAGTTTTTAACGATCCTCCTTATTTCTAGTTGAAAATGCTTATTTTTTAATTTAATTGGGATGAAAAGTCAAAGTCTAACATAAAGAGCAAGGTATTTCGGCGGGGGTAGCTCACTTCATATACGGGATAATTTGCATTCGTCTTAGTTTTTAACGATGCTCCATATTTCTAGTTGAAAATGCTTATTTTTTAATTTGATTGGGATGAAAAGTCAAAGTCTAACATAAAAAACAAGGTATTTCGGAGGGGGTAGCTCACTTCATATACGGGATAATTTCCATTCGTCTTAGTTTTTAACGATGCTCCTTATTTCTAGTTGAAAATGCTTATTTTTTAA
Source organism: Artemia sp. Qi Xiang Cuo (assembly GCF_049724085.1). Lineage (NCBI taxonomy): Eukaryota > Metazoa > Arthropoda > Branchiopoda > Anostraca > Artemiidae > Artemia > Artemia sp. Qi Xiang Cuo. The sequence continues at coordinate 34,622,474 of NC_142806.1, forward strand.
TTTAATTGGGATGAAAAGTCAAAGTCTAATATAAAGAACAAGGTATTTCGGAGGGGAGCAGCTCACTTCATATACGGGGTAATTTCCATTCGTCTTAGTTTTTAACGATGCTCCTTATTTCTAGTTGAAAATGCTTATTTTTTAATTTAATTGAGATGAAAAGTCAAAGTCTAACATAAAGAACAAGGTATTTCGGAGGGGGTAGCTCACTTCATATACGGGATAATTTGAATTCGTCTTAGTTTTTAACGATGATCCTTATTTCTAGTTGAAAAAGCTTATTTTTTAATTTAATTGGGATGAAAAGTCAAAGTCTAATATAAAGAGCAAGGTATTTCGGAGGGGGTAGCTCACTTCATATACGGGATAATTTGCATTCGTCTTAGTTTTTAACGATGCTCCATATTTCTAGTTGAAAATGCTTATTTTTTAATTTGATTGGGATGAAAAGTCAAAGTCTAACATAAAGAGCAAGGTATTTTGGAGGGGGTAGCTCACTTCATATACGGGATAATTTCCATTCGTCTTAGTTTTTAACGATGCTCCTTATTTCTAGTTGAAAATACTTATTTTTAATTTAATTGGGATGAAAAGTCAAAGTCTAACATAAAAAACAAGGTATTTCGGAGGGGAGCAGCTCACTTCATATACGGGATAATTTCCATTCGTCTTAGTTTTTAACGATGCTCCTTATTTCTAGTTGAAAATGCTTATTTTTTAATTTAATTGGGATGAAAAGTCAAAGTCTAACATAAAGAACAATGTATTTCGGAGGGGAACAGCTCACTTTATATGCGGGATAATTTGCATTCGTCTTAGTTTTTAGCGATGCTCCTTATTTCTAGTTGAAAATGCTTATTTTTTAATTTAATTTGGATTAAAAGTCAAAGTCTAACACAAAGAACAAGGTATTTCGGAGGGGGTAGCTCACTTCATATACGGGATAATTTGAATTCGTCTTAGTTTTTAACGATGATCCTTATTTCTAGTTGAAAATGCTTATTTTTTAATTTAATTGGGATGAAAAGTCAAAGTCTAATATAAAGAGCAAGGTATTTCGGAGGGGGTAGCTCACTTCATATACGGGATAATTTGCATTCGTCTTAGTTTTTAACGATGCTCCATATTTCTAGTTGAAAATGCTTATTTTTTAATTTGATTGGGATGAAAAGTCAAAGTCTAACATAAAGAGCAAGGTATTTTGGAGGGGTAGCTCACTTCATATACGGGATAATTTCCATTCGTCTTAGTTTTTAACGATGCTCCTTATTTCTAGTTGAAAATACTTATTTTTAATTTAATTGGGAATGAAAAGTCAAAGTCTAACATAAACAACAAGGTATTTCGGAGGGGGCAGCTCACTTCATATACGGGGTAATTTCCATTCGTCTTAGTTTTTAACGATGCTCCTTATTTCTATTTGAAAATTATTATTTTTTTATTTAATTGGGATGAAAAGTCAAAGTCTAGCATAAAGAGCAATGTATTTTAGAGGGCAGCAGCTCACTTTGTATGCGAGGAGATCTGCATTCGTCTTAGTTTTTATCGATGATCCTTATTTCCAGTTGAAATTGCTTATTTTTTAATTTAATTTGGATTAAAAGTCAAAGTCTAACACAAAGAACAAGGTATTTCGGGGGGGGGCAGCTCACTTCATATACGGGATAATTTGCATTCGTCTTAGTTTTTAGCGATGCTCCTTATTTCTAGTTGAAAATGCTTATTTTTTAATTTAATTGGGATGAAAAGTCAAAGTCTAACATAAAGAACAAGGTATTTTGGAGGGGGGAGCTCACTTCATATACGGGATAATTTCCATTCGTCTTAGTTTTTAACGATGCTCCTTATTTCTAGTTGAAAATGCTTATTTTTTAATTTAATTGGGATGAAAAGTCAAAGTCTAACATAAAGAACAAAGTATTTTCGAGGGGGGAGCTCACTTCATATACGGGATAATTTCCATTCGTCTTAGTTTTTAACGATGCTCCTTATTTCTAGTTGAAAATGCTTATTCTTTAATTTAATTGGGATGAAAAGTCAAAGTCTAACATAAAAAACAAGGTATTTCGGAGGTGGTAGCTCACTTCATATACGGGATAATTTCCATTCGTCTTAGTTTTTAACGATGCTCCTTATTTATAGTTTAAAATTCTTTTTTTTTAATTTAATTTTTATTTAAATTAGAAGTCTAACATACAGATCAGGTTATATCGGTAGGTTCATCTTAATTAATATAAGCGATAATTTCCATTCGTCTTATTTTTTAACGATATTCATCATTTCTGGTTTAAAATGCTTATTTTTAATTTAATTGAGATGAAATGTCAATGTCTATAATAAAGAGAAAGGTATTTCGGAGGGGTAGCTCACTTCATATACGGGATAATTTGAATTCGTCTTAATTTTTAACGATGCTCCTTATTTCTAGTTGAAAAAGCTTATTTTTTAATTTAATTGGGATGAAAAGTCAAAGTCTAACATAAATAACAAGGTATTTTGGAGGGGAGCAGCTCACTTCATATACGGGATAATTTCCATTCGTCTTAGTTTTTAACGATGCTCCTTATTTCTAGTTGAAAATGCTTATTTTTTAATTTAATTGGGGTGAAAAGTCAAAGTCTAACATAAAGAACAAGGTATTTCGGGGGGGGGGCAGCTCACTTCATATACGGGATAATTTGCATTCGTCTTAGTTTTCTAAGACGAACGCAGGAGGGGGGGGCAGCTCACCCCCCCCCTCCGAAATACCTTGTTCTTTGTTAGACTTTGACTTTTTCATCCCAATTAAATTAAAAAATAAGCATTTTCAACTAGAAATAAGGAGCATCGTTAAAAACTAAGACGAATGGAAATTATCCCGTATATGAAGTGAGCTACTCCTCCGAAATACCTTGTTCTTATGTTAGACTTTGACTTTTCATCCCAATTAAATTAAAAAATAAGCATTTTCACCTAGAAATAAGAAGCATCGTTAAAAACTAAGACGAATGGAATTATCCCGTATATGAAGTGAGCTACCCCCTCCGAAATACCTTGTTCTTTATGTTAGACTTTGACTTTTCATACAAAGTCTAATATAAAGAACAAGGTATTTCGGAGGGGAGCAGCTCACTTCATATACGGGATAATTTCCATTCGTCTTATTTTTTAACGATGCTCCTTATTTCTAGTTGAAAATGCTTATTTTTTAATATAATTTGGATGAAAAGTCAAAGTCTAACACAAATAACACGGTATTTCGGAGGGGGTAGCTCACTTCATATACGGGATAATTTGCATTCGTCTTAGTTTTTAACGATGCTCCTTATATCTAGTTGAAAATGCTTATTTTTTAATTTAATTGGGATGAAAAGTCAAAGTCTAACATAAAGAACAAGGTATTTCGGAGGGGAGCAGCTCACTTCATATACGGGATAATTTGCATTCGTCTTAGTTGTTAACGATGCTCCTTATTTCTAGTTGAAAATGCTTATTTTTTAATTTAATTGGGATGAAAAGTCAAAGTCTAACAAAGAACAAGGTATTTTGGGGGGGGGGTGCAGCTCACTTCATATACGGGATAATTTGCATTCGTCTTAGTTTTTAACGATGCTCCTTAGTTCTAGTTTAATATGATTATTTTTTATTTTAATTGTGATGAAAATTCACAGTCTAACATAAAGAGCAAGGTATTTCGGAGGGGGAAGCTCACTTCATATACGGGATAATTCGCATTCGTCTTAGTTTTTAACAATACTCCTTATTTCTAGTTGAAAATGCTTATTTTTTAATTTAATTGGGATGAACAGTCAAAGTCTAACACAGAACAAGGTATTTTGGAGGGGGCAGCTCACTTCATATACGGGATAATTTCCATTCGTCTTAGTTTTTAACGATGCTCCTTATTTCTAGTTGAAAATGCTTATTTTTTTATTTAATTGGGATGAAAAGTCAAAGTCTAACATAAAGAACAATGTATTTCGGAGGGGAGCAGCTCACTTTATATACGGGATAATTTGCATTCGTCTTAGTTTTTAACGATGCTCCTTATTTCTAGTTGAAAATGCTTATTTTTTAATTTAATTGGGATGAAAAGTCAAAGTCTAACATAAAGAACAAGGTATTTCGGGGGGGGGGGGCAGCTCACTTCATATACGGGATAATTTGCATTCGTCTTAGTTTTTAGCGATGCTCCTTATTTCTAGTTGAAAATGCTTATTTTTTAATTTAATTGGGATGAAAAGTCAAAGTCTAACAGAAAGAACAAGGTATTTCGGAGGGGGTAGCTCAATTCATATACGGGATGATTTCCATTCGTCTTAGTTTTTAACGATGCTCCTTATTTCTAGTTGAAAATGCTTATTTTTTAATTTAATTGGGATGAAAAGTCAAAGTCTAACATAAAGAACAAGGTATTTTGGAGGGGGCAGCTCACTTCATATACGGGATAATTTCCATTCGTCTTAGTTTTTAACGATGCTCCTTATTTCTAGTTGAAAATGCTTATTTTTTAATTTAATTGGGATGAAAAGTCAAAGTCTAACATAAAGAACAAGGTATTTCGGAGGGGGTAGCTCACTTCATATACGGGATAGTTTCCATTCGTCTTAGTTTTTAACGATGCTCCTTATTTCTGGTTGAAAATGCTTATTTTTAAATTAGATTGGGATGAAAAGTCAAAGTCTAACATAAAGAACAAGGTATTTTGGAATGGGGTAGCTCACTTCATATACGGGATAATTTCCATTCGTCTTAGTTTTTAACGATGCTCCTTATTTCTACTTGAAAATGCTTATTTTTTAATTTAATTGGGATGAAAAGTCAAAGTCTAACATAAAGAACAAGGTATTTCGGAGGGGGTAGCTCACTTCATATACGGGATAATTTGCATTCGTCTTAGTTTTTAACGATGCTCCTTATTTCTAGTTTAAAATGCTTATTTTTTTATTTAATTGGGATGAAAAGTCAAAGTCTAACATAAAGAACAAGGTATTTCGGAGGGGGGCAGCTCACTTCATATACGGGATAATTTCCATTCGTCTTAGTTTTTAACGAAGCTCCTTATTACTAGTTGAAAATGCTTATTTTTTAATTTAATTGGGATGAAAAGTCAAAGTCTAACATAAAGAACAAGGTATTTCGGGGGGGGGCAGCTCACTTCATATACGGGATAATTTGCATTCGTCTTAGTTTTCTAAGACGAACGCAGGAGGGGGGGCAGCTCACCCCCCCCTCCGAAATACCTTGTTCTTTGTCAGACTTTGACTTTTCATCCCAATTAAATTAAAAAATAAGCATTTTCAACTAGAAATAAGGAGCATCGTTAAAAACTAAGACGAATGGAAATTATCCCGTATATGAAGTGAGCTACCCTCTCCAAAATACCTTGTTCTTTATGTTAGACTTTGACTTTTCATCCCAATTAAATTAAAAAATAAGCATTTTCAACTAGAAATAAGAAGCATCGTTAAAAACTAAGACGAATGGAAATTATCCCGTATATGAGTGATACTCCTCCGAAATACCTTGTTCTTTATGTTAGACTTTGACTTTTCATACAAAGTCTAATATAAAGAACAAGGTATTTCGGAGGGGAGCAGCTCACTTCATATACGGGATAATTTCCATTCGTCTTAGTTTTTAACGATGCTCCTTATTTCTAGTTGAAAATGCTTATTTTTTAATATAATTGGGATGAAAAGTCAAAGTCTAACATAAAGAACAAGGTATTTCGGAGGGGGTAGCTCACTTCATATACGGGATAATTTGAATTCGTCTTAGTTTTTAACGATGCTCCTTATTTCTAGTTGAAAAAGCTTATTTTTTTATTTAATTGGGATGAAAAGTCAAAGTCTAACATAAAGAACAAGGTATTTCGGAGGGGAGCAGCTCACTTCATATACGGTATAATTTGCATTCGTCTTAGTTTTTAACGATGCTCCTTATTTCTAGTTGAAAATGCTTATTTTTTAATTTAATTGGGATGAAAAGTCAGTCTAACAAAGAACAAGGTATTTTGGGGGGGGGGGTGCAGCTCACTTCATATACGGTATGATTTGTATTCGTATTAGATTTTAACGATACTCCTTATTTATTGTTGAAGGTGCTTATTTTTTAAATATATATGGATTAAAAGTAAGTTTCTCAAACACCGAGCAATGTATTTCGGATGGGGTAGATAACTATCTGTGTTGGGTAATTTGCATTCTCATTAGTTTTTTAAGATAATCCTTATTTTTAGTTGAAAATGATTATTCCTTAATTTAATTGTGATGAACAGTCAAAGTCTAACAAAGAACAAAGTATTTTGGAGGGGGCAGCTCACTTCATATACGGGATAATTTCCATTCGTCTTAGTTTTTAACGATGCTCCTTATTTCTAGTTGAAAATGCTTATTTTTTAATTTAATTGGGATGAAAAGTCAAAGTCTAACACAAAAAACAAGGTATTTCGGAGGGGGTAGCTCACTTCATATACGGGATAATTTCCATTCGTCTTAGTTTTTAACAATTCTCCTTATTTCTAGTTGAAAATGCTTATTTTTTAATTTAATTGGGATGAAAAGTCAAAGTCTAACATAAAGAACAAGGTATTTCGGAGGGGGGTAGCTCAATTCATATACGGGATAATTTCCATTCGTCATAGTTCTTAACGATGCTCCTTATTTCTAGTTGAAAATGCTTATTTTTTAATTTAATTGGGATGAAAAGTCAAAGTCTAACATAAAGAACAAGGTATTTCGGAGGGGGTAGCTCACTTCATATACGGGATAATTTCTATTCGTCTTAGTTTTTAACGATGCTCCTTATTTCTAGTTGAAAATGCTTATTTTTTAATTTAATTTGGATGAAAAGTCAAAGTCTAATATAAAGAACAAGGTATTTCGGAAGGGAGCAGCTCACTTCATATACGGGATAATTTCCATTCGTCTTAGTTTTTAACGATGCTCCTTATTTCTAGTTGAAAATTCTTATTTTTTAATATAATTGTGATGAAAAGTCAAAGTCTAAAATAAAAAACAAGGTATTTCGGAGGGGGTAGCTCATTTCATATACGGGATAATTTGAATTCGTCTTAATTTTTAACGATGCTCCTTATTTCTAGTTGAAAAAGCTTATTTTTTAATTTAATTGGGATGAAAAGTCAAAGTCTAACATAAAGAACAAGGTATTTCGGAGGGGGTAGCTCACTTCATATACGGGGTAATTTCCATTCGTCTTAGTTTTTTTAACGATGCTCCTTATTTCTGGTTGAAAATGCTTATTTTTTTTAATTTAATTGGGGTGAAAAGTCAAAGTCTAACATAAAGAACAAGGTATTTCGGAGGGGGTAGCTCACTTCATATACGGGATAATTTCCATTCGTCTTAGTTTTTAACGATGCTCCTTATTTCTAGTTGAAAATGCTTATTTTTTAATTTAATTGGGATGAAAAGTCAAAGTCTAACAAAGAACAAGGTATTTCGGAGGGGGGGGGGGTGAGCTGCCCCCCCCTCCGAAATACCTTGTTCTTTATATTAGACTTTGACTTTTCATCCCAATTAAATTAAAAATAAGCATTTTCAACTAGAAATATGAAGTATCGTTAAAAACTAATACAAATGCAAATTATCCCGCATATTAAGTGAGCTACCCCCTCCGAAATACCTTGCTCTTGATTTTGGACTTTGACTTTTCATCCAAATTAAATTAATTTCTAGTTGAAAATGCTTATTTTTTAATTTAATTGGGATGAAAAGTCAAAGTCTAACATACAGAACAAGGTATTTTCGAGGGGGCAGCTCACTTCATATACGGGATAATTTCCATTCGTCTTAGTTTTTAACGATGCTCCTTATTTCTAGTTGAAAATGCTTATTTTTTTATTTAATTGGGATGAAAAGTCAAAGTCTAACATAAAAAACAAGGTATTTCGGAGGGGTAGTTCACTTCATATACGGGATAATTTCCATTCGTCTTAGTTTTTAACAATGCTCCATATTTCTAGTTGAAAATGCTTATTTTTTAATTTAATTGGGATGAAAAGTCAAAGTCTAACATAAAGAACAAGGTATTTCGGAGGGGGGTAGCTCACTTCATATACGGGATAATTTCCATTCGTCATAGTTCTTAACGATGCTCCTTATTTCTAGTTGAAAATGCTTATTTTTAATTTAATTAGGATGAAAAGTCAAAGTCTAACATAAAGAACAAGATATTTCGGAGGGGGCAGCTCACTTGACATACGGGATAATTTCCATCCGTCTTAGTTTTTAACGATGCTCCTTATTTATAGTTGAAAATGCTTATTTTTTAATTTAATTGGGATGAAAAGTCAAAGTCTAATATAAAGAACAAGGTATTTCGGAGGGGAGCAGCTCACTTCATATACGGGATAATTTCCATTCGTCTTAGTTTTTAACGATGCTCCTTATTTCTAGTTGAAAATGCTTATTTATTAATATAATTGGTATGAAAAGTCAAAGTCTAAAATAAAAAACAAGGTATTTCGGAGGGGGTAGCTCATTTCATATACGGGATAATTTGAATTCGTCTTAGTTTTTAACGATGCTCCTTATTTCTAGTTGAAAATGCTTATTTTTTAATTTAATTGGGATGAAAAGTCAAAGTCTAACATAAGGAACCAGGTATTTCGGAGGGAAGCAGCTCACTTCATATTCGGGATAATTTCCATTCGTCTTATTTTTTAACGATGCTCCTTATTTCTAGGTGAAAATACTTATTTTTTAATTTAATTGGGTTGAAAAGTCAAAGTCTAACATAAAGAACAAGTTATTTCGGAGGGGGCAGCTCACTTCATATGCGGGATAATTCGCATTCGTCTTAGTTTTTGACGATGTTACTTATTTCTAGTTGATAATACTTATTTTTTAATTTAATTGGGATGAAAAGTCAAAGTCTGACAAAGAACAAGGTATTTCATGGGGGGGGGGGGGGTGAGCTGCCCCCCCCCTCCGAAATACCTTGTTCTTTGTTAGACTGACTTTTCATCCCAATTAAATTAAAAAATAAGCATTTTCAACTAGAAATAAGGAGCATCGTTAAAAACCAAGACGAATGGAAATTATCCCGTATATGAAGTGAGCTGCCCCTCCGAAATACCTTGTTCTTTATGTTAGACTTTGAATTTTCATCCCAATTAAATTAAAAATAAGCATTTTCAACTAGAAATAAGAAGCATCGTTAAAAACTAAGACGAATGGAAATTATCCCGTATATGAAGTGAGCTACCCCTCCGAAATACCTTGTTCTTTATGTTAGACTTTGACTTTTCATCCCAATTAATTTAAAAAATAAGCATTTTCAACTAGAAATAATGAGTATCCTTAATAACTAAGACGAATGAAATTATTCCGTATATGAAGCGAGCTACTCTCTCCGAAATACCTTGTTCTTTATGATAGACTTTGACTTTTAATCCCAATTAAATTAAAAATAAGCATTTTCAACCAGAAATAAGGAGTATCGTTAAAAACTAAGACGAATGGAAATTATCCCGTATATGAAGTGAGCTACCCCCTCCGAAATACCTTGTTCTTTATGTTAGACTTTGATTTTTCATCCCAATTAAATTAAAAAATAAGCATTTTCAACTAGAAATAAGGAGCCTCGTTAAAAACTAAGACGAATGGAAATTATCCCCTATGTGAAGTGAGCTGCCCCCTCCGAAATACCTTGCTATTTATGTTAAAATTTGAATATTCATCCCAATTAAATAAAAAATAAGCATTTTCAACTAGAAAAAAGGAGCATCGTTAAAAACTAAGAAGAATGCAAATTATCCCGTATATGAAGTGAGCTGCCCCCTCCGAAATACCTTGCTCTTTATGTGAGACTTTGACTTTTCATCCCAATTCAATTAAAAAATAATAATTTTCAACTAAAAATAAGGAACATCGTTAAAAACTAGGACGAATGTAAACTATCCCGTATATGAAGTGAGCTGCCCCCCCCCCCCGAAATACCTTGTTCTTTATGTTAGACTTTGACTTTTCATCCCAATTAAATAAAAAAATAAGCATTTTCAACTAGAAAGAAGGAGCATCATTAAAAACTAAGACGAATGGAAATTATCCCGTATATGAAGTGAGCTGCTCCCCTCCGAAATACCTTGTTCTTTATGTTAGACTTTGACTTTTAATCCCAATTAAATTAGAAAATAAGAATTTTCAACTAGAAATAAGGAGAATCGTTAAAAACTAAGACGAATGCAAATTATCCCGTATATGAAGTGAGCTACCCCCTCCGAAATACCTTGTTCTTTATGTTATACTTTGACTTTTCATCCAAATTAAATTAAAAAATGAGCATTTTCAACTAGAAATAAGGAGCATCGTTAAAAAATAAGACGAATGGAAATTATCCCGTATATGAAGTGAGCTGCCCCCCTCCGAGATACATTTTTCTTTATGCTAGAATTTGACTTTTCATCCCATTTAAATTGAAAAATAAGCATTTTAAAATGGAAATAAGGGACATCGTTAAAAACTATGACGAATGTAAATTAGCCCGTATATTAAGGGAGATGCTCCCCTCCAAAATACCTTGTTCTTTATGCTAGACTTTGAATTTTCATCCAAATTGAATTGAAAAATAATCATTTTCAACTAGAAATAAGGAGCATCGTTAAAAACTTAGACGAATGCAAATTATCCCGTATATGAAGTGAGCTACCCCCCTCCGAAATACCTTGTTCTTTATGTTAGACTTTGACTTTTCATCCCAATTAAATTAAAAAATAAGCATTTTCAACTAGAAATAAGGAGCATCGTTAAAAACTAAGACGAATCGAAATTATCCCGTATATGAAGTGAACTACCCCCTCCGAAATACCTTGTTCTTTATGTTAGACTTTGACTTTTCATCTTAGTTCTATTTATAGTTGAATTTTAGTTTAGTTTTAGTTGAGAATTTAGAGTTTTAGTTTAGATTCTTAGCTTAGAGTTTTTGTTAGAGTTATAGTTTAGATTCAGTTAAGAGTTTTAGTTAAGAGTTTTAGCTTAGAGTCTTAGCTTAGAGTTTTAGTTAGAGGTATAGTTTCGTTTAGTTTTATTTCAGAGTTTTAGTTTAGAGCCTTATCTTAGAGTTTTAGTTGGAGTTATAGTTTAGTTTTAGTTAATAGTTTAGAGTTTTAGCTTAGAGTTTTTGTTAGAGTTCTAGTTTAGTTAAGAGTTTTAGTTTAGAGTCTTAGAGTTTTAGTTAAAGTTGTAGTTTAGTTAAGTTTTAGTTAAGAGTTTAAAGTTTTAGCCTAGAGTCTTAGCTTAGAGTCATAGCCTAGCGGTTTTGTTAGAGTTCTAGTTTAGTTTAGTTTTAGTTAAGAGTTTAGATTTTTACCTTAGAGTCTTAGCTTAGAGTTGAAGTTTAGTTTAGTTATAGTTAAGAATTTTTAGCTTAGAGTCTTAGCTTAGAGTTTTAGTTAAAGTTCTAGCTTAGTTTTAGTTAAGAGTTTAGAGTTTTAGCTTAGAGTCTTAGCTTAGAGTTTTAATTAGAGCTGAAGTTTAGTTTAGTTAAGAGTCTAGAGTTTTAGCTTAGAGTCTTAGCTTTGAGTTTTTGTTAGAGTTCTAGTTTAGATTAGTTTTAGTTTAGAGTTTTACCATAGAGTCTTAACTTAGAGTTTTAGTTAGAGTTGAAGCTTAGTTTAGTTATAGTTAAGGGTTTAGAGTTTTAGCTTAGAGTATGATCTTAGAGTGTTTGTTAGAGTTCTAGTTTAGTTTTAGTTAAGAGTTTAGAGTTTTACCTTTGAGTCTTAGATTAGAGTTTTAGTTAGAGTTCTAGTTTAGTTTAGTTTTATTTAAGAGTTTAGAGTTTTACCTTAGAGTTTTAGCCTAGAGTCTTAGCTTAGTTCCATTTATAGTTGAAGCTTAGTGTAGTTTTAGTTGAGAATTTAGAGTTTTAGTTTGGAGTCTTAGCTTAGAGTTTTTGTTAGAGTTATAGTTTAGTTTTTAGTTAAGAGTTTTAGCTTAAAATCTTAGCTTAGAGTTTTTTTTAGAGGTATAATTTAGTTTAGTTCAGTTTTAATTAAGAGTTTTAGTTTAGAGTCTTAGCTTAGAGTTTTAGTTGGAGTTATAGTTTAGTTTAGTTTTAGTTAAGAGTTTAGAGTTTTACCTTAGAGTCTTAGCTTAGAGTTTTTGTTAGAGTTCTAGTTTAGTTAAGAGTTTTAGTTAAGAATTTAGAGTTTTAGCTTAGAGTCATAGCTTAGAGTTTTAGTTAAAGTTGTAGTTTAGTTAAGTTTTAGTTAAGAGTTTTAGCCTAGTGTCTTAGCTTAGAGTTTTTGTTAGAGTTCTAGTTTAGAGTTTTTGTTGAAGTTCTAGTTTAGTTTAGTTTTAATTTTATCTTAGAGTTTTTGTTGAAGTTCTAGTTTAGTTTTAGTTAAGAGTTTAGAGTTTTACCTTAGAGTCTTAGCTTAGAGTTTTAGTTAGAGTTGAAGTTTAGTTTTAGTTAAGAGTTTTAGCTTAGAGTCTTAGCTTAGAGTATTTGTTAGAGTTGAAGTTTAGTTTAGTTTTAGTTAAGAGTTTAGAGTTTTAGCTTAGAGTCTTAGCTTAGAGTTTGTAGTTTAGTTATAGTTAAGAGTTTAGAGTTTTTAGTTTAGAGTCTTAGCTTAGAGTTTTTGTTGAAGTTCTAGTTTATTTTAGTTATACTTTATAGTTTTAGCTTAGAGTCTTAGCTTAGAGTTTTAGTTAGAGTTGAAGTTTAGTTTAGTAATAGTTAAGAGTTTTAGCTTAGAGTCATAGCTTAGAGTTTTTGTTAGAGTTCTTATTTAGTTTAGTTTTAGTAAAAATTTAGTTTAGTTATAGTTAAGAGTTTAGAGTTTTTAGCTTAGAGTCATAGCTTAGAGTTTTTGATAGAGTTGAAGTTTAGTTTTAGTTAAGAGTTTAGAGTTTTAGCTTGGAGTCTTAGCTTAGAGTTTTAGTTAGAGTTCTAGTTTAGTTTTAGTTAAGAGTTTAGAGTTTTACCTTAGACTCTTAGCTTAGAGTATTACTTAGAGTTCTAGTTTAGTTTTAGTTAAAAGTTGAGAGTTTTATCTTGGAGTCATAGCTTAGAGTTTTAGTTAGAGTTCTAGTTTAGTTTTAGTTAAGAGTTTAGAGTTTTACCTTAGAGTTTTAGTTAGAGTTCTAGTTTAGTTTAGTTATAGTTAAGAGTTTAGAGTTTTAGCTTAGAGTCTTAGCTTAAAGTTTTTGTTAGAGTTCTAGTTAGTTTAGTTTTAGTTAAAAGTTTACAGTTTTAGCACGGATTGACTGCTTAGAGTTATAGTCAGAGTTCTAGCTTAGTTTAGTTATAGTTTAGAGTTGAGATTATTAGCTTATAGTCTTGGCATAGAGGTTTAGTTAGATCTCTAGTTCAGTTTAGTTCTAGTTAAGAGTTTAGAGTTTTAGCTTAGTCATATCTTAGAGTTTTAGTTAGAGTTCTAGTTTAGTTTAGTTTTAGCTAAGAGTTTAGAGTGTTAGCTTAGACTCTTAGATTAGAGTTTTAGTTAGAGTTGAAGTTTAGTTTAGTAATAGTTAAGAGTTTAGAGTTTTACCTTAGAGTCTTAGCTTAGAACTTTAGTTAGAGTTCAAGTTTAGTTTCGTTTTTATAATGTGGAATTTTGTGGTTATGTTAGTTTAGTATTGTCATCAATATCTATTGTCCCCCTCCTCGACTCTCGGCAAAAACTCTAAACTAAAAATCTTTAAGTAAAACTAAACTACAACTCTATCTAAAACTCTAAGCTAAGACTCTAAGCTAAAACTCGAAGTTAAAACTCTTAACTAAAACTAAAATAAACTAGAACTCTAGCTAAAGCTTTAAGCTAAGACTCTAAGCTAAAACTCTTAATTAAAACTAAACTAAACTAGAACTCTAACTAAAACTCTAAGCTAAGACTCTAAGCTAAAACTCCAAACTCTTAACTATAACCAAACTAAAATTCAACTCTAACTAAAACTCTAAGCTAGGAATCTAGGCTAAAACTCTAAGTTAAAACTCTTAACTAAAACTAAACTAAACTTAACTAAAACTCTAGACTCTTAACTATTGCTAAACTAAACTTCTACTCTAAATAAAACTCTAATCTAAGACTCTAAGCAAAAACTCTAAACTCTTAGCTAAAACTAAACTACAACTCTAACTAAAACTCTAAGCTAAGACTCTAAGCTAAAACTCTAAACTCTTAACTAAAACTAAACTAGAACTCTAACAAAAACTCTAAGCTAAAACTCTAAACTCTTAACTATAACTAAACTAGAACTCTAACTAAAACTCTAAGCTTAGACTCTAAGCTAAAACTCTAAATTCTTAACTAAAACTAAACTAAACTAGAACTCTAACTAAAACTCTAAGCTAAGACTCCAAGCTAAAACTCTAAACTCTTAACTATAACTAAGCTAAACTTCAACTCTAACTAAAACTCTAGGCTAAAACTCTATGGTAAAACTCTTAACTTTAAATAAAACTAAACTTCAACTCTATCAAAAACTCTAAGCTAAACACTCTAAACTCTTAACTATAACTAAACTAAACTTTTAACTAAAATTAAACTAAACAAGAACTTTAACAAAAACTCTAAGCTAAGACTCTAAGCTAAAACTCTAAACTCTTAACTAAAACTAAACTAGAACTTCAACAAAAACTCTAAGCTAAAAACTCTAAACTCTTAACTAAAACTAAACCAGAACTCTAACAAAAACTCTAAGCTAAGACTATAAGCTAAAACTCTAAACTAAAACTAAAGTAAACTTTAACTCTAACTAAAATTCTAAGCTATGACTATAAGGTAAAACTCCAAACTCTTAACTATAACTAAACTAGAACTCTAACAAAAACTCTAATCTAAAAACACTTAACTAAAACAAAACTAAACTTCAACTCTAACTAAAACTCTAAGCTAAGACTCTAAGCTAGAAATCCAAGCTCTTAATTAAAACTAAACTAGAAGTTCATCAAAAACTCTAAACTAAGACTCTAAGCTAAAACTCTAGGCTAAAACTCTAAACTCTTAACTAAAACTTAACTAAACTACAACTTTAACTAAAATTCTAACTAAATCTCTAAGCTATGACTCTAAGCTAAAACTCTAAATTCTTAACTAAAACTCTTAACTAAACTGGAACTCTAACAAAAACTCTAAGCTAAGACTCTAAGCTAAAACTCTTAACTAAAACTAAACTAAACTATAACTCCACCTAAAACTCTATGTTAAGAATCTAAACTAAAACTCTGAATTAAAACTAAACTATACCTCTAACTAAAACTCTAAGCTAAACTCTTAACTAAAACTAAACTATAACTCTAACAAAAACTCTAAGCTAAGACTCTAAACTAAAACTCTAAATTATCAACTAAAACTAAACTTCAACTATAAATAGAACTAAGCTAAGACTCTAGGCTAAAACTCTAAGATAAAACTCTAAACTATTAGATAAAACTATACTAAACTAGAACTCTAACTAAATCTCTAAGCTAAGACTCTAAGGTAAAACTCTAAACATCTTAACTCTAACTAGAACTCTAACTAACACTCTAGGCTAAAACTCTAAACTCTTAACTAAAACTTAACTAAACTACAATTTAAACTAAAATTCTAAGCTAAAACTCTAAAGTCTTAACTAAAACTCTTAACTAAACTAGAACTCTAACAAAAACTCTAAAGTAAAACTCTAAACTCTTAACTAAAACTAAACTAAGCTATAACTCCACCTAAAACTCTAGGTTAAGACTCTAAACTAAAACTCTGAATTAAAACTAAACTATACCTCTAACTAAAACTCTAAGCTAAGACTCTAAGCTAAAACTAAACTATAACTCTAACAAAAACTCTAAGCTAAGACTCTAAACTCTTAAATAAAACTATACTAAACTAGAACTCTAACTAAAACTCTAAGCTAAGACTCTAAGGTAAAACTCTAAAATCTTAACTAAAAATAAACTAAATTAGAACTCTAGCTAAAACTCTAAGCTAAAACTCGAAATCCTTAACTAAACTAAACTTCAACTCTAACTAAAACTTTAACCTAAGACTCTAAGGTAAAACTTCAAACTAAACTAGAACTCTAACTAAAACTCTAAACTCTTAACTATAACTAAACTAAACTTCAACTCTAGCTAAAATTCTAAGCTAAGACTCAAGGCTAAAACTCTAAACTCTAAGCTAAGACTCTAGGCTAAAACTCTTAACTATAACTAAACTAAACTTCAACTCTAACTAAAACTCTAAGTTAAGACTCTAAGCTAAAACTCTAAACTCTTAACTATAACTAAACTAAACTTCAACTCTAACTAAAACTCTAAGCTAAAACTCTAAGCTAAAACTCTAAATCCTTAACTAAACTAAACTTCAACTCTAACTAAAACTTTAAGCTAAAACTCTAAGGTAAAACTCTAAACTAAACTAGAACTCTAACAAAAACTCTAAGCTAAAACTCTAAACTCTTAACTATAACTAAACTAAACTTCAACTCTAGCTAAAATTCTAAGCTAAGACTCTAAGCTAATACTCTAGGCTAAAACTCTTAACTCTTAACTATAACTAAACTAAACTTCAACTCTAAGCTAAGACTCTAAGCTAAAACTATAAAGTAAAACTAAACTAAAGCAACTCTAACTAAAACTCTAAGCTATGCCTCTAAGGTAAAACTCTAAACTCTTAACTAAAACTAAACTAGAATTCTAACTAAAAGTCTAAGCTAAGACTCTAAGCTAAAACTCTAAACCCTTAACTAAAACTAAAGTTCAACTCTAACTAAAACTCTAAACTAGAACTCTAACAAAAAACTCTAAGCTATGACTAAGCTAAAACTCTAAACTCTTAACTATAACTAAACTAAACTTCAACTCTAACTAAAACTCTAAGCTAAGACTCAAGGCTAAAACTCTAAGCTAAGACTCAAGGCTAAAACTCTAAGCTAAGACTCTAGGCTAAAACTCACAACTGTTAACTATAACTAAACTTCAACTCTAACTAAAACTCTAAGCTAAAACTCTAAACTCTTAACTATAACTAAACTTCAACTCTAACTAAAACTCTAACTTAAGACTCTAAGCTAAAACTCTAAAATCTTAACTAAAACTAAACTAAACTAGAACTAACAAAAACTCTTAACTATAACTAAACTAAAACTCTAAGCTAAGACTCTAGGCTAAAACTCTAAACTATAACTAAACTAGACATCAACTCTAACTAAAACTCTAACCTAAGACTCTAAGCTAAAAATATAAAGTAAAACTAAATTAAACCAAACCAAATCTAACTAAAACTCTAAGCTATGACTCTAAGCTAAAACTCTAAACTCTTAACTATAACTAAACTAAACTAGAGCTCTAACTAAACTCTAAGCTAAGACTCTAAGGTAAAACTCTAAACTCTTAACTAAAACTAAACTAGAACTCTAACAAAAACTCTAAGCTAAGACTCTAAGCTAAAAATCTCTAAACTCTTAACTATAACTAAACTAAACTTTTAACTAAAACTCTAACTAAAGCTCTAATCTATGACTCTAAGCTAAAACTCTTAACTAAAACTTAACTAAACTAGAACTCTAACTAAAACTCTAAACTAAGACTCTAAGCTAAAACTAAACTCTTAACTATAACTAAACTAAACTTCAACTCTAAGCTAAGACTCTAGGCTAAAACTCTAAACTCTTAACTAAAACTTAACTAAACTAGAACTTTAACTAAAACTCTAAGCAAAGACTCTAAGCTAAAACTCTAAATTCTTAACTGTAACTAAACTAAACTTCAACTCTTAATTATAATTAAACTAGAACTCTAGCAAAAACTCTAAGCTAAAACTCTAAACTCTTAAGTAAAACTTAACTAAACTACAACTTTAACTAAAGCTCTAAGCTAAAACTCTTAACTATAACTAAACTAAACTTCAACTCTTAACTATAACTAAACTAGAACTTTAACAAAACTCTATGCTAAGACTATAAGCTAAAACTCTTAACTATTACTAAACTAAACCTCAACTCTAACTAAAACTCAAAGCTAACACTCTAAGCTAAAACTCTAAACAAAAACTTAACTAAACTACAACTTTAAATAAAACTCTAAGCTATGAATCTAAGCTAAAACTCTAAATTCTTAACTATAACTAAACTTCAACTCTAACTAAAACTCTAAGCTAAGACTCTAGGCTAAAACTCTTAACTAAACTACAACTTTAACTAAAACTCTAAGACTCTAAACTAAAACTCTTAGCTAAACTAGAACTCTAACAAAAACTCTAAGCTAAAACTCTAAACTCTTAACTAAAACTAAACTATAACTCCAACTAAAACTCTAAGCTAAGACTCTAAACTAAAACTCTGAAATAAAACTAAACTAAACTATGCCTCTAACTAAAACTCTAAGCTAAGAATCGTAAGCTAAGACTCTAAACTAAAACTCTAAACTCTTAACTAAAACTAAACTAAACTTCAACTATAAATAGAACTAAGCTAAGACTCTAGACTAAAACTCTAAGCTCTAACTAAAATTCTAAGCTAAGAGTCTAAACTCTAGACAAAAACTCTTAACTAAAATTAACCTAAACTATAACTCTAAACTAAAACTACTATAACTCTAACTAAGACTGTAAGCTAATACCAAACTGAAGGTTTACCAAAAGGTAAACCTTGACGAGATGTAAAAAAAAAATTTGAAAAAATACTATGTAAAAAAACAAAAAAAAACGGGGGGCTTTTGGGGCCCGGGGGGCCTTTGGGGTTGGTGGGGACCTCACAACACTGTTCAAATGGAACTTGTGTATTATAACGACCACAGAGTTTCACCCAAATCATCTTCTAAAATGTCTCAAACTGTTTCGCCTAAATCATCTTCTAAAATGTCTCAAGCTGTTTCGGCCAAATAATCCCCTAAAATATCTCAAACGGTTTCGCCCAAATAATCCCCTAAAAGTAATTTCTGCGTGTTCCTTTGTTTTGGCATCCCTGCTCTGTCACATTTGAAATTCCTAGGAAACCATTTCCCGCGTAAAATATATTCATCTCATAGGTGTTCTTGGTTACACTATTATGGCTTCGATAGAATTCCCGAATTTATCTCTGTCACTAAAGACCTGATATCTCTCAGACCTAAAGATCAAAGAAGCCATAATTTTTCTTAATTCCCCTTTCGTGAATCAATAATTCCCCGCCGATTATGAAATACAATTTCTCAGAAATTCTCGTCCCCTCAATTTGGGTCTCTCAGACCTAAAGATCAAAGAAGCCATAATTTTTCTTAATTCCCCTTTCGTGAATCAATAATTCCCCGCCGATTATGTAAATCAATTTCTCAGAAATCCAGTTCCCCTCGAGTCGATCAATACATTGTCCCCGTAATGCGCATGTGCAAACTTCGCCCCGGAGTACACATAGAAACAACAAATACCTCGACCTTGGAAAAGGGGGCATTGACCCCATTAGACTCGATCAATTAACCTTTAATACATTATGTTAGCTCGGCGTTAGACTCAATTATAGATGGCAGCACGGTGTTCTCGTAGTATCTATTGAGGCCTCCCTACTGAAGAACTGTCTTATTCTTTTGAAGCGGTCGCGTGCCATAGCTTTAGCCACTGTAGGATAACGTTTAGCCGTTTTCCAGTACATAGACATGTGGTTAAGTTTCACGATTCCCGTAAGCAAATGGATTCCAAGGAATTGTTCCATTTATTTGATAGTACATTTCAGCTCCAAGCCTTTCTCCTGCAGAGCATACCAATTCGTCTCTTCTACAAGGATGCTTATAATTTCAGAGTAGAAGAACTTATGGAAGAATGTGATTGGAGTAACCAGAGACGAGTCGGGACTTGGCATTTGCCCTTTCCAGTCCATGTCATTCTCTGGCACAGGGGTTTTCTTCCAGATTTGTCTCTTTTCAGCCGAAGATTTAGGAACCACGGCTGCTTCGGCTTCATCGCGGAGGGATTTTGTAGACTTTAGGTGAGATTTTGCTCTTCGACTGAGTGGTAGATCGTATTCATCGTTACTGTCATCCCAACTACTATCTTGCTCGTCTTCAGCTGATTCGCAAAAGATAGGGTCATTGTCGTTTTCAGAATCCTTGAAATTCAGGTCAGAGAGATCGCCGTCTGGCTCTAAGGCATAGGAAACAGCAGTGCTTAGTTCACTCTTCTTAGTCGTCCTTCATGTCGCCTCCTCAGTGCTTCCTGCAGACTATCTTCACTCCTTGCTATTGCCTCAGCGACTAATGAAGAGGCTGAGGGCTCCATAATCTCAATGGCTTTTCGGCTGTCGATAGTAGAGATTAAACTTGCGAACTGGGTGGATGATGCATGGGTTATATGTGGATGACCTTACGGTTTTAAACAAATTCATTCATTTAAACTGATCTTTATATCTGCAAATTAGCTGTTTATAGGTCAACCAGGATCAATTATTATAAATTAGCTGTTTATAGGTCAAACAGGATCAATGATTATAAATTAGCTGTTTATAGCTCACCCAGGATCAAAATTGGGTACGGTATTTCATAATTTTCCGGATTTCCTTTTTGCCGCTCCCGACAAAGATGCCGCTGCTAAAAACAATTGCACCCTTCCATTCCATAAGACATTATAGGATTATAATTCAACGGAATCAAAACCAAAATACTTGGCCGGCACGAAAACTTAAGCCTCCAAAAATAAGTAGAAAGTAAGTAGATTTAATATTTGAAAGTAGAATAGTCCCAAAATAAGTATTTTACTACCAAAATAAGTATTCTACTACCAAAATAAGTAGAAGTGGAAACGCTGGCTACATTACTGAAATATATTCATGTTGAATAAGAAAGCTAATAGAAAGTGGAAACACTTCTAAGATTTTCTATACAACGTGTGTAAACTATACTGAACTTTTTGGCGGGTTGGTATTGTACTCCTTCCCATAGGGGGGTTGGGCCTTATAAGATACATACTTAATAACCGTCGTTACTTGTTGATGAATAAAAGTTTTGAATAAAAATAATACAGATGGAACTGTCAGACACTAACGAACACCACAATATTTTTTTGCTTCGCCAAGCAACATAAAATTCAATATTACCTAAGCCAGATTCTTTTCATTCCACAAAATCCGAAAAATTTCACCATGTCAAATTGAGTACTTTGCGAAGGTTGTTAGATGACTCATAAAGTGGCAAATAAACCATCCGACAGCTCTCGTTTTCTTGTTTCTGGCTATGCAGATAATTTCTCGTTTCAACCAATCAGAAAGGACCTATAGTCGAAAATCTTGGTGTGCCTTATAAGAGCCACCAGCCACAAAAGGGTTAAAGAGCTTTAAGAATTTCCTTTTTTGAAAGGTCTCCCAAAAAACTCAATTTGTGTGATGCTCGAATTTTTACTTTGGAAGACCAATCTTATTCTAGTCCCTATCTAAGCATAATATTGCGTACACCATTTTTTGGTACTTTTAAAAAAGCTTCTTATTGTGTTATAATTAGACGACCCAGTGTTTCAGGAGTCGTTATTAAAGAATTGGGACAACATTTAAACTTTAGCGGGAAGAGCAAGGTGTTTTTCCTGGCAAAAAAAATCTTTTTATATAATTCTTTTTTTTCTGCAAAACGTATCTTACGAGATCTATCTATTTTCAAAAACCTTTTTTCAAAATATACCTGTGACCCTGTAAGACCAAGGTATTATCTAAGAATAAATAATATAAAAACAAATGATTTCACTGTGCTTAAATTTGAAGTGCTACAGTACTTTATAAATATAATCAAATCCATTTATTTGCTTGTTATTGTTTTTGCTCTTTTGGTTGCATTAATAGTTCTACTGAGAATCTTAATGAAAATAACACCATCGAATCCATTCAACCTCTGGTACGCGTGCCCCTTGGGGGTACGGAAAAGTTTTTAGGGGGCACGCGGCCGGCCATCAACAAAATAAAACAACCCTTTAATTCCAGGACTTGCAATTTGATTTATATTTTTGCTGCAGTTTACTTACTACCGGTAAATGAGAAGGGATACCTAAAATGTTTTCTGGGTAAAAAAGGGTTCAGTGTCTAAATAAGTTTGAGAACCACTGGTTTACGCATAGTATTTGTTATTGGAAAATATGCATACATTTTTGGGTGGGGGGGGGTGAATTTTCTGATGGGGGGTTTTCCATGGGGAATTTCCTATGGGGAGTGAAGTTTCCAAGGGATGAACTTGTCAGGGGAAGTTGTACACTGGGGAAATTTGCAAGAATTCTTATACAGAATTATTTTTATATATCTTGCTTTCTCTTTTCTGTCTCAATTTTACGCGTGGAGTTATTAAGGGAAATTTTCTTAGGTAAATTTCACCGGGATTGAATAGTCTAGACGATATTTCCATAGGGAGGGTCTTTCTTCGTGGAGGTGGGGCTGGATTTCCTGGCATTATTTAAAAAACGATCAGAAACTAAATAAAAAAACAAATTTTTTCTATTGAAAGTAAGGAGCAACATTAAAATTTAAAATGAACAGAAATTATTACGTATTAGAAGGAGGTTGCCTCCTCCTCAACATTTCACTCTTTACGCTAAAGTTGGATTTTTTTTTTCCAATTCTTTAAAAGTAACTCCTGAGACACAAGGGTCGTTTAATTAGAACAATAGGAAGCTTTTTAAAAAGTACTAAAAAATTTAGCGTAAAGAGCGAGGTTTTAGGGAGGAGGCAACCCCCTTCATACACGTAATAATTTCTCTTCGTTTTAAGTTTTAATGTTGCTCCTTACTTTCAATTGAGAAAACTTGTTTTTTTAATTTAATATAATAATAAATCAATTCTAAAAACACTTTTAAGGTGCTTTAAGGAGTAGGAATGCACTGAAGGGTTTGTGGCTGATAGACGTATATGATATTAAATTGGGATATTTCTGTTATCCTTGAGTCCGAAAGAAGAAAATTTGACTCCGATATATAAATTATCAATGGAAAACCATAATGCATGACTGAGTGATGTCCGCCAAATACTATGACATTCCTTAGCATTTGATTCCATGTTAGGCTAAATGCTTTAATAAAACGTTTTGATGCATAAGTATAAGTAGGTAACTAAATTTGCCATTAATCACACTCTTTAAATGTCGCCATAAATGACATCACAAATAAATAAATAAAATTTTTTTAGGGCATGGCCCTCCAAACTAACTACATGATTCACCACAAGTTTTGAAAATCATGTTTATTAGGTGGCGCGTGCCAAGCGTAGCAAGAGTATTCCAAGCGTTGCGGAGACTATGCCACACGTTGAGAAACTGTACCATACATGCCAGAACCGTGCGGCACACCCGCCGTACCAGGTTGCGGAAAGTAGGTGATCTCTCGGATTCACCACATCAAAGTTTGATGGTTAGGGTTTAACTCTAAGGTTCTCTTATGAAGGGATAGTAGTGTTGAGTGGATCTAGTTCTGATGTTCAGATACCATCTTCTATAATTTAGAATTATGTAAATTATCTAGACTACATTCTGTTGACTTGAAGTGATGTGTACCAGTAGCGGTTCTGGCCTTTCTTGCACCTGGGGTGAAATCTTGATTACCCCCCCCCCACCCCCCTTTTCTCCTAAAAATTGTTAGGCCAAATTTTAACAATAAATTTATTTATTAAAAAAAAATTTCCATTTATTCAAATCTGACTTCTTACTTTAGCCTTTGCAAAACTATCTCATTAGAAATGGTAATGAAGATATGGAAAAAATGAAAAATACGGATTCAACTTGTTTATACTCACTGCAAACTGCGCCCTCTACTTTATTTTAGTGAAAATAAAGTTGTATTTTTCTTGAAAAAAAAATTACAAGATTATTGTAACCGTTAAATTATTTCTTTGAAATTTTGCACCCCTTAAATTCCTGCCCCCGTGACAAATGTACCCTTGCCCCCCTTAAACCCTCCTCAGGTGCGTATCTATGAGCTGTAAAAAAAAAGAAAGAAAAGCCGTGCAGTGTGACTACTTATAATCAGACTGGTCGGTCACTTAACAGAGTAATTGCTTTTGGCTCTATCCTCTGATTAGGTTTGGTCCAGAAGTACTTACTAGTAATGCTATAGAAAGGGGGCTTTTCTCTAACTTGAAGATTTGTTGTGCTAGGTGAGTAAAACTTTCAGGAACTGATTTACAGTTCAAATTAGGACCTGAGAAGGTGTTTCTGTTGCCTAGCAATGTAAAATTATATTGCCCTTCGCCATTTCTATACGGGGTTATTGCTGCTTGTTCTAAGTTTTAATGTTGTTCTTTGTTATTTGTTGTCCTGTCGCTTGGAGATTTTTAATCCGCTTCGAAAATGACTTCAAACATCGCTCGGGACATCGCTTTCAGGATTTTTTTATAGAAATTAGTTTTACAGCACAGGTTCCCAATGTTTTCAAACAAATTTAAGAGCGACAATAAAGCCTAAGATGAGCAGAGATGAAGTCACATAATAAGTCAATCTTAAAACGATAACAGAAAGTAAAATGATTAATCTTGTCAAACTTGAATTAAACCGAAATTACTATGAATAGATGAAACCTAAAACGAACATAAATTAAGACGAATAATCAATCCAAACTTAAAACGAACAAAAATTACCTCAAATTAGCGTAGGGCTAATTCAAAGCCCGATAAGAATTGCATCATTTGTACTCTATCTCCTAGACTTCCCATCGAAATTTAGTGATAATTATTTTGTTGGAAATAGTCTAAAAATTCGATAAATATGCCTCCAGAGACGGTATGACCCCATAGTACCCTGGGGCAACGCCCCGGAAATAGTGTAAATTGCTAATTGGTTGCGCATAGTTTTTATACAGAAAAAGAGGGTTTGGCTCACAACGTTGAAAGCTCAGAGGGTCAGAAGTATCGGAGTTTGATGCTAAAAAACTTAGAAATAGCTTAGTTCGATATTAAGTATGAAGTACTCAAATCTCGATATTCAATTACAATCTTTTTTTATAACTTGACAAAGAATTCAGAATTGACTGCATAAAGGCTCATAATAAGTCCTCGTTCTTGACACTTTTAATTTTAATTACACTGTTTTCCCTGAGTTAACCAAACTGGTCCAAGTTTTAATGTAAATGCCCTATTGTTAGTCTAGGCTGTCGACTGGTGATATTTGCGAAATTGCCACAATGGGTTCGCTTTGTATCTTGGCTAGACCGACAATAATCGCTATAACTTCCATGCAACAGTAAATTGATACTGCGCTGCTGTATAATAATATATTTTTCCCTCTTCTTGTTCTTCTTTATTCGTGTGGAGTGTTTAAAATGCTTTGATTTTAGACGACCTTCAGTTTGTAATGACGAAGTTTTCTTTTTCCTTTTGCTAAAGATATAATTCGAGTTGAGTAAGAATATGTCTAGAAAAATATTTCACCCCTGAGTAAGATTGTAACAGCAATACAAATTGCTCCCAGTCCCTGGGGTTTTCTCATTTATCTCCATTATTATTTATTCTTCTTTATTGTTTTTTAGACGTACTACAACCAAGGTGATTATGTCATTCGCCAAGGAGCTAGAGGAGACACTTTTTTCATTATCAGCAAAGGACAAGTAAGACAATTATGTATATATATATATGTATATATTATTCTTTTAATGTTTAGCCGGTGGTTTTAGCAATTTTTTCTCGTGGCGACACATTGGTTGAGAACAGACAGATCATTTCGGTAGATTAATAATAATCTACCATGATTAATACAACTGACTTTACCTCTTAACTTCCTCCTCCACTGGATAGGTCGGATTGCTCCTAGACTCTCCGAAGTCTATTCATTTTTTCACCCAAAAAATGTATGCATACTTCCCAATAGCAAATACTATACGTAAGCAATGGGCAAACTTTGTCACTTAAAGACCTTTCCTCGGGAGCTTTGGGGGATCATGATACGTCCAAAAGCATAGTTATTCGGTCTTTCGACTATGCTGAACAAAATGGCTATCTAAAAATTTTAATCAGACGATTTGAGAAAAAGGAAGCGTGAGAGGGGGCCTAGTTGACCTCCGATTTTTTGGTCACCTAAAAAGCGCACTAGAACTTTTAATTTTCGTTCAAATGAGGCCTTTACTGATATTCTTGGACCACTGGATCGATAATATCATCCCTGAAAAAAAAAATCACATTTTTGCAAATAGGAGCTTGAAACCTCGACAGTAGGGTTCTCTGATACGCTGAATCTGATGGTGTGATTTTCATTCAGATATGATTCTATGACTTTTAAGGAGTGTTTCCCGTATTTTCGAAAATCAGGATAATTTTCTCAGGCTCGTAACCTTTGATGGGTAAGAAAAACTTAATGAAACTTAAATGTTTGAAATTGGCATGAAAAGTCGATTCTTGTGATTTATTTATTGGTATTAGGCCAAAGTTCTGTTTTTTAGAATTTCGTTTACTATTGCCGGGTCGCTCCTTACTTACAGTTCGTTACCACGAACTGTTTGATTACATTAAAATATTGGGCAATAAGTTGCCCTTGCTTCTTTTCTTTTTATAAAGCAGGGGAGCCATATTCCGCTTAGAAATTGTCCAGAAAATACCTACAAGTGTAAAAACAAAATCTATGTATATAACAAAGAAAAGAACTAAATCCCAAGTAACGATGGAGATCCTTATATTTTTTCTTACCATTGTCGTCTCAGAAGGGCAACCATTCTCCTAAATAGAAGACGGATAAAAAATGTTTAGTTGTTAAGCAAAAAACTCTCTAACGGCTTTAGTACAAAAAATTTCGCTTGACGAAATATTTATTTTTCATGTGAGTTATATTCTACTTCTAGCTGAATGATTTATCAAAATACCAAGTGCCTTTTCTCTGTTGATGCCGTATCCCCCCACCCGTCCCTAAGATGTCTTCAAATTCCTGTTTACTTGTCTGAGTGGGCTTGGTAAATGGGGCAACTAAATTTTTTTACTTTTACTTTGCAATCTTTTTTCGTCTAGATGATGACTTCAGCTGGATCACTCTTATCCTAATGTCTTTGTATCACAAAATGTTTTTATGGCTCTAACTGAGACTTGTTCTTCTCCAACATTCTCCTTTTCTGATAGATGTCACCATTATCAACTTTTTAGCAACATTATCTTGAAGATAGATTAATTTTAAAAAAATCCAGTGGTTAACCTAAATAAGATTGCGTCCCCCTTCTCTGCTGTTCGAAACAACTGTATCCTTTTACCTTTGTAACAATAACATTCAAAGTGTCCACGTCTTCATTGCGGCCATAGACCTGTAGATTTGAGGGTGGTGGGTATGTGTCTCGGCCTCCTGGCTCTGTGTAATGCATTCAATATTGGTGTACTGAGTGTAACTAATTACTTTTGCATTTTCTAAAAGGTTTGATATACTTCAATGAATGGAAGTTATTAGTGTGGAACACGTATGCGGCGTGTTTGCACATATTTATCATATGCCATATTTGGACTGTTGTCCTTACTTCATTAATATATTTAAAAGGTTTCTATTAATGTTTAGTGCAAATTCGCTTTGTCATTATGAGATTTTGTCTCGATTCAGTGACAAGTCATAGTGATAAATCGACGATGCAATTGTTTTTTATTGAAAGGAAAGGCTTACAATTATATAAAAGTTATGATGTGTGATGTGATACGGTTTAATTGAATGCGTTTTTCTTCTTTCTTTCTTCTTTTTTTAAGATGAGTTGCTTTTTATTGTTGTAGGTAGTATACCTGTAGATATGTGAAAATTGAACAGAATATTTAGAGGTTACCATTCGTATAAGTCTGCTATATTTTGAAATTTTTTGGGGAGGAGGGGGGAGCATTTGAGATACGTCTGTTTTTTAAAAAGACACTTTAGTACTTATCTGTTACAGTAACAACACTCAAGTTCTTGGTTGAACACACAGTAGACAGAATATAACAGTAAGCTTATCGCAGATCATTTCTGGTCATCGTGAACAAAAAGCTCCTCCCACTTCTTTCTGCCTTAGCTTGTTTAGCCTGTTTCTGCATTAGCAGAAAGCTTATCGCAGATCATTTCTGGTCATCGTGAACAAAAAGCTCCTCCCACTTCTTTCTGCCTTAGCTTGTTTAGCCTGTTTCTGCATAAAAACCCCGGTCCGGGTTTTTATAATGGGTGAGATAGAGAATGATCATACTGGATAATATATGAAATGTGGTTGAACAGAACCGATTTCTTTCTGTAGTTTGTTTCAGCTTAGCGTGAGAGAGTGTATATGCATTACATTGTAGGTATGTTTTAATTAAATATTTTAGTTGGTATTTTGGTTAGGTTAGGAACCCTTTATATAATGCGTTCTAGGGGGCAAAATTTCCATAATTCTCTGTTGTAGTTTCCATAATTTTGTTACTAAACTATATTATTTTCATTTCACTTAGGTATAACCTAACTTATCTTCTTGAGTGTTGTTGCTATAAGAGATAAGTTCAGACTCTTCTAATAATATTGGAGACCTAATTAAATAAATTTATGAAATCAACTACGATAGAAACCCCGTGTAAAACTTACTGTGGATATATCTGTATGATCTTCTCTGAAGACGCTATTCAGTCATATTTACTTTCAAAATGAAATATAAAAAATTATAATCCGTTGTAACTTTATCTGCAATTGATTAAATCTGCAGCTATATGGCCTCTCCATTACCCAAAGTCGGAATATTTTATTTGAAAGAGTTTTTGTTAATTTTTAGGGTTTTTCAGATAATGATTTGTCAAGACATAAGGCATTTCAGTTAATTTATATAAAACAACTGTAATTATATTACAAAATCTAACTTTCCACCATTGAAAAAAGGCTATTGGTATTTTAAAATTGGTCTTTCGTGCAAGTACTATGGTTCTGTTTGTGTCTTTGAAAAGTAAAGAGTATAATCTCACCAAAGAAAAAAAAGAGTGATTGTGATTTAATTTTATTGGTTTAAATTTATGACACATTTTTGTAAATCAATCACAATTTTCTTTATTTTTGGGGAGACAATGAACCCTTCCTTTTATAATTGGAATGAAAACCTTTTAAAACCTCCTGCGGGAAACTTTCAGCCAATAAATACAACAAAAAGTTAACTTCAACATGATTGGTTTTCCTAAGGGAAATTCCAAGCCAGTAGAAAGAAAAAACATTTTAGTCGCAGCATTTGTTACAAGCAGTTTCTGCTTTTCTGTCAGATTTACCTACCTTTCCCCCGTAGCTTTTCAAAATTTTGAAGAATGCGCGTGTAATTAAAAATGATTACCTCTAATTTTGTAAAACCTCTTCATAAGGTGTTGCCAATACTGCTTTTTAAGAAAAAATTCTGATCGCTTTTGGTTTTAATGTATGTCTTTATTTTTCTGTTAAAAAGTTTTCATTAGAAGCTTTTTTATTGTTTTTCTTTTTTTAATTGAAATTGTTTTGTCATGTGGTGCTTGTAGGCAAATTTTTAAATTTGTCGAACTTTTCTGTTTAAGAGCTAAAATTTTGGATTGCAATTTCAATTTCAAAAAAGTTTGAAGGCTCATTCAAAATGTTTGATCAGCCTTTAAGCTTTCCTGCTTGAGAATTAAATGTCAGATTGCGTTGCAATTTAAATTGTTGACAAAATTCGAATTAGCCAAGATTTTCGATGAGTCGTAGTTTAGATTCTAAATAATATTTTTACTAAAATTTCAAGGCGAGTTCGAAGGGGAGTTTTCACATTTAAATATAACCAGTGTGTTTAACTGTCAGTGTGTTTAAAAACAAATGCATGTCAAAGTAATTTATAAGAAAAAGATATACCTTGTTGTCTTTAAAAAAGTATTTATAAAATTAAGTATTAGACAAAAATAATTACTCGGCATTTAATATGCAGCCTAATAATTATACAGCCTTTATCGTGCTTAATGTAGCATAATGCATTTAGCTGTTCTAGTCAGAGTTGAGGAAATGTGTTATAATATTAAAATAATACTAGTTAATTGGAGAAAAAAGCAAGAAAAAAAAAACAACTGAAGCAAAAAAGGCCTCGGCCGAGTCCTTTGATTTTGAATTAAAATCAAGTAGTTGCAGGCATCGAAACATAGCTAATCATAGGCAGCGCAATAGCGCTGCCTAAGTAAAGAACGATGTGGGCACAATGTATTATTTTTTTTTGTTTCTTTTAGATCAGGGCAGTTCGTATCAAAGTTGTTGCCGTAGAAACTTCAAAAAGGGCCCATTCGATTGGAAATGGGAAGGCCTTGTGCCCTTTTTAATAGCCGAAAGTGATTGGAAGGCAACTAACACCGCTTCCACGCACATTATTTCGCCAAACAGATTCAATCAAAGTTTTTAAATAGCCATTTTATTCAATGTAGTTGAAAGATCTGGAAATTGTGTCTTTGAGGAGGACACTCTCCCCAGAGCCCTTAGGGCAAAGATTGTAAGTTATGCCGTGGAGGCATATAACATTTTTATAGAAAGTTTTGTCGTAGAAACTTCAAAAAGGGCTCATTCGATTGGAAATTGAAAGGGCCAGTGGCCTTTTTAATAGTCGAAAGTGATTGGAGGGCAACTAACCCCCCTCTCACGCCCACTATTTCCCCAAACACATCCAATCAAAATTTTGAGATAGACATTTTGTCCAAATTAGTTGAAAGTTCTGGAAATTAGGTCTTTGAGGATGACACCCCCCCCCCCCTCCACAGCCTTCAGGGCAAGGGTTGTAAATTATGCCCTGGGGACATATAAGGTTTTAATAGAAAGTGTTACCGTAGAAAATTCAAAAAGGGCTCATTTTATTGGAAATTGAAAGGGCTAGTACCCTTTTTAATAGTCGAAAGTGATTGGAGAGCAACTAACGCCCTTCTCACGCCCACAATTTCCCCAGACAAATCCAATCAATATGTTGAGATAGCCATTTTGTTCATCGTAGTTGAAAGGTCTGGAAATTATGTCTTTGAGGATGACAAACCTCAAAGACATAAGGGCATATAAACACGTTATACGCCCTGTTGGCATATAATGTTTTATAGGAAAGGTTGACGTAGAAACTTCAAAAAGGGCTCATTCGATTGGAAATTGAAAGGGCTAGTTCCCTTTTTAATTATAGAAAGTAATTGGAGGGCAACTGACCCCCCTCTCACGCCCACCTTTTCTCCAAAGACATCCAATCAAAGTTTTGAGATAGCCATTTTTTTCAACGTATTTTAAATTTCTGGAAATTTTGTATTTGAGGATTACAACCCCCCCCCCCCCCCCCAGAGCCCACAGGACAAGGGTTGTAAGTTATGGCCTGCGTGCATATAAGGTTTTCATAGGAAGTTTTATCGCAGGGACTTCTGAAAAGGCTCATTCGATTTGGAATTGAAATGGCTAGTGTCCTTTTAATAGTTGAAAGTGATTGGAGCGTAACTAACCCCCTCTCACGCCCACAATTTCCCCAAACACACGCAATCAAAATTTTGAGATAGCCATTTTGTTCAACGTAGTTGAAAGTTTTGGAAATTGTGTCTTTAAGGATGAGAAAACCCCACACCCCTCAGGGCAAGGATTTTATGCCCTGGGGAAATATAAGGTTTTTATAGATAGTGTTGTCGTAGAAACTTCAAAAAAGGCTCATTCAAATTGAAATCGAAACGGCTTGTGCTCTTTTTAAAAGTCGAAAGTGATTGTAGGGCAACTAACCCCCCTCTCACGCCCACCATTTCCCCAAACACATCCTACCAAAATTTTGAGATAGTCATTTGTTCAACGTAGTTGAAACTTCTTGAAATTAGGTCTTTGAGGATGACAACCCCTCCGCCCCCCACAACCCTCAGAGTAAGGGTTGTAAATTATGTCTTGTGGGCATATAAAGTTTTTATAGTAAGGGTTGTTCTTCAAAAAGAGCTCATTCGATTGGAAATTGAAAGGACTAGTGCCCTTTTTTATAGTAGAAAGTGATTAGAGGGCAACTAACCCCCCTCGTACGCCCACTACTTCCCCAAACATATCCTATCAAAATTTTGAGATAACCATTTTTTTCAACGTAGTTGAAAGTTCTGGAAATTAGGTCTTTGAGAATTACAACCCCCCGCAGCCCTCAGGGTAAAGGTTGTAAGTTATACCCTGGGCTCATATAAGGTTAATATAGAAGGTGTTGTTGTAGAAACTTCAAAAAGGGCTCATTCGATTGGAAATCGAAAGGGCTAACGCCCTTTTTAATTGCCGAAAGTGATTGAAGGGCAACTAAACCCCCTCTCATTCCCACCATTGCCCCAAACACATCTAATCATAATTTTGAGATGCCATTTTCTTCAACGTAGTTTGAAGTTCTGGTAATTATGTCTTTGAGGATGACAACCCCCCCCCCCCCAACCCACAGATCAAGGGTTGTAAGTTGTGCCCTGGGGGCACATAAGGTTTTTATAGAAAGTGTTGTCGTAGACACTTCAAAAAGGGCTCATTCGATTGGAAATTGAAAGGGCTAGTGCTCTTTTTAATAGTTGAATTTGATTAGAGGGCAACTTATCCCTCTCTCTCGCTCACCATCTCCCCGAACACATTCAATCAAAATTTTGAGATAGTCATTTTGTTCAACGTAGCTGAAAAGTCCGGAAATTGTGTCTTTGAGGATGACAAACACCCAAAGACCTTAGGTTGTAAGTTACGTAATCGTATAAGATATATAGGCAAAGGTTGTAAGTTATGCCCTGGGGGCATATAAGGTTTTTATAGAAAGCGTTGCCGTAGAAACTTCAATAACGGCTCATTCAATTGGGAATTGAGAGGGCTAGTGCCCTGACTAATAGTCAAAAGTAATCGGAGGGTGAATGCCCCCCCCCCCACGTCCATCATTTCCCCAAAACTTTGGATCAACATTTTGATATATCCATTTTTTTAAATGAAGTTGAAGGGTCTGAAAATTATGTCTTTGAATATGACAACCTCACAGCCATGAGGGCTAAGGTTGTAAGTTATGCCCTGGGGACATATAATGTTTTATAGAAAGCGTTTTCGTAAAAACTTCAAACCGGGGCTCATTCTTTTGGAAATTGAGAGGGCTAGTTCATTTTTTATTAGTCGAAAGTGATCAGAGGGCAAATACCCCCCCCCCCACGCCCATCATTTTCCCAAACACTTCCAATCAAAATTTTGAGATAGTAATTTTTTCAACGTATTTGAAAGGTCAGGAAATCATGTTTTTGAGGGTAAAAAATCCCCCCAGCCCTCAGGACAAAGGGTGTAAGTTATGCCCTGGTGGCATATAAGGTATTTATAGAAAGCATGGTTATATAAGCTTCGTAGGGGACTCATTGGATTGTTAGTTAGACGCTCTAATGCTCTTTTTAAGAGTCGAAGGGATCTGGGGGCAGCTAACCCCCCCCCCCCCCCCGCACATACTATATATATATATATATATATATATATATATATATATATATATATATATATATATATATATATATATATATATATATATATATATATATATATATATATATATATATAAACGTCGTATTGTCCCGAAATGCATTGAATAGAAATTTTGAGATATCCATTCTATTCAAAATAGTCTAAACATCATATAACAAGGTTTTGGGATTGAAACAAACCCCAGATATTAGGGGCAAGGGTTTTAAGTTATGGCCAGCCAGTATTTAAGGTTTTTATGGAAGGGATGGTTGTTTAACTTTAGATGAGGCTCTTCGCTGAAGAAGACTATTTCAATTTAAAACGAACAGAAATTAATTAAAAAAAACTTTTCCAACAAAATAAGTTTTTCAAAAAAAAGTTTTTCAAAGTAAGTTTTTCAAGCAATTCAGTATCAATAAATAAATGAAACCCTAAACAATTAGAAATAAAAAAAAATAACAGTCAATCTCAAAACGAGCAGAAATCAATATGAGTAGGGTTCTAAACCCATATGCTTTCTAAAACCCAGAATATAATTTGTACTTTACTCAAAAAATTATTTTAAATGTTTTCATTATATATCTTTAAGAAATCAAAAATTAATTAAAGTTTTAACTCTCATCGGCCTATAAGGACTGGAACCCGTATTTTCCTATGTCCGCTGAGAGCGGCCTAAGGACCGGTATAGGTTATAACTATATTTAGCCTTTGCGTAATTATAAATAAATAAAAGTTCTAAAAGGAATTGTGCTTATCTCCAAAAAAAAGTACAAAAAATAACAAAAATTACACCCTGGGGTACAGTTGTACCCCCCCCCCTGGACCATGAAGAGTTAAGGAATAAATATCAGCATATATATGTATTAAACTGACAAGGCACATTTTTTTTCTGTAAATTCATTTGAGTTTAGAAAAAGCCACGATAGATAATCCAAGTGGGTGAGAGGCAAATCTCAGCATATATATATATATATATATATATATATATATATATATATATATATATATATATATATATATATATATATATATATATATATATTAAACTGACAATGCACAATTTTTTCTGTAAATTCATTTGAGTTTTTTTTTTTTTTTTTTTTTTTTTTTTTTTTTTTTTTTTTTTTATAGTAAAGTACAGATTATATTCTGGCTTTTAGAAAGCATAGGGGCTTAGAACCCGACTCATATTAGACTCTCCGAAGGCACAACTACTAGTAGTAGTAGTCCTGGTAGATGTTCTAACATACCCCTCCCAAATACCCTGAGATGCAACATTCAAGTCCAGATACCAAATTAGCAGAAGTGGGATACTATCTCTTCCTCTCCAGTAAGTTTGATATATGTTTTTCAACCTGTTTGGTTAGATTTCGTGATAACAAGGATGGAGGACCTCCAGGTCAGAACGGACCACAAAAAAGCAGAGCTAGGACACATATTTTACTTTCTACTGGAGTTGGTTGAATTCATTGCAGAGCTCAGATTGCGTCCTTACATTCAAAAGCACAGCTAAAACACCAGCCCTTACTTTAGAACATATCTGATTGGAATCCAACGTCCTCTTGTGGAAGAGGTGTAAACGAAAAAGGATAAGCATCCCGTCCAAGACTAAATCAGCTGCTGAATTTAAAAAGATAAACTAACCCTTACTTTCCATTATGTTTGGTTTAGACCTGACAACACCAGAAAAGGCGCAACTAGGATACTTGCCCTTACTTTTCAGTAATTTTGGTTGAGATCCAACAACCCCTTCTAATAAATGTCATTAGGACAAAAATATAGCGACATTTCCTCTTCAAAGATTAAATCGACCTCTTACCCCGCTCTCCAAGGAGGTTGTATCTGTTCTTGATACCACCAATGCTATAATTAGAATGCTAGCTCCTACTTGCTATTTAGGATCAAACAACTTCTTACGACAAATATCCCGAAGACAACGATTTAACCTCCTCCACCCGCTTCTCTCCCAAAGATGTCGGATCAGATCATAATCTGGAATAAGCGTAACTATGACATAAGCCATTCATCCCATCGAGTTTGGTTCCAATCTGGCAATCCCTTCTGATAAATGCTCTTATGACATGAATTTGGGGACTTAGATGACTTTTCCAGAACTATTTCCAGGAAGCCTAAAAGAGATGTTGAATTTTGATATGAGGTTCTCGAAGAGATAATTCTATCATCTGTAAGAGTCTGGCATTGCATGATCCATAAAAAGTTTGGACATCTTGTTTTTTTTTCTAAAATATTCCTGGAAATTTTGCAAACTTCAGTGGAACTTTTCTTAACCGTTTCACGATATCCATAACAGAAAGAAGTTAAATTTCACTTATTATCGTTAGCAAGCTACATACCGCGTATCATAATATTTGGGTACTATGGGCTGGACTTCGTTCTTTTATTAGGTTGCCCCTGGGTGGGGGGGCATGATAAACATAAAAAAGGAAAGGAGTACTATTGCCTCTAATGACTAATTTGAATATATTATTTGCTTAGACCAATATTATCAGAGATTTGCTTATATTTAATTTCTATTCTTATCGGGGAATGTGATATATTTGTTAATGAATTCTGATTCCATGAACAGGCAAAGCACACATTTCACGTAAAATCCAGGCTCTTTTTAGTTACTAAAGGGTCTACCTTTGTCATCTAATCTTAATCTGAAGCGAGACGTCAACGTTGACGACACTACAAAACAGGCTGGCCTAACCATTACTCCCCTTGAGCTCCTTTCAAAATCTAGAAGCCCATTAAATCGTCTTCTTTTTATTCACATTTTTTTTTGTTGGGCCTGCATTAGAATATGTGTGTCCTGTTTGACATTATAGCATCATAAATGAGGAAAATAAACATAAAATCGAAGTAGTTCAGAATAAAATTTAACGTAATATTTTAAAACACTACGGCTGTCTTTAAAAGAAAACATGGTTGTTCACCGGGGGCGTCATTTGGGGGGGGGAGGAGGAATACTTAATCCTCCACGATCTTTTGGCCCCCCTCCCCAGATTAAAAAATATTTTTTTGGTATTTCTATTCAAAACCAGAATTTATCTCTGGTATTTCCATTGCAAAAAGAAAACCTTAAAACTACCCCAATCCACTAAATTGCCCCCCCCCCCTTCCCCCTAATTTCCGTGATTTGATGCCACTGTTGGTTGTCCTAAATGACAGACGCAAGGCACTTTGCATCAGCTTTGGTAGAAAGGTTTTAATTAATACACATACCTAGGAACTATTCCCTCCCACCAGGACTCTCGAGAGATAAAGGCCAAAAGACTCATTTTATTACTTTAGTTTGCTGCAAAACGAAAATCTATAGGAAGAGTTGTAAAAAAAAAGTGTTGGCAGCCTCCCCTAAAAATAGCCAAAAGCTTTTTTTTTCGAAAGGTTAGAAAAAACATCCATCACTCCCTGGGTCAGTCGTGTTTCTAGGGGATGGACGCCGCTAGCTTGTAGAGCCTCTACTCCTTGTAGAGAGTACGGTACACTGTGAGCTTTTAGTTCTTGTTTTATTTTTGGTTCAGATGTGTCTTTTCATCCGTAAATCAACAATATTATGGGCAGCTTATTGCCACAGGAAATCGTTAAAGGTTGTTACATATATAGAGTCTCAAGAGAAAGAATGTGACTGACACTGCCTTGGACAGATGAACACTTCTGTATTACTTAATTATGAATTAGCATCCTGGCTATTACTACCACATTTATATTTTTAGGTTTTATACAATTTTGTTACTTGACATATAATGTTGATAATGTTACCGTAACATAACTAGTTGATTAGTTTTAACACCCTAATTAACTAGCTAACCTTCGAAACTTACATTGTTATTAAAACTCATTATCCTTTTAATGCCTGTGAACTAATTAAAACTACGTTTATAATTGCATATAGACCCCGGCGCCGCGCCGATGAGGGAAGACCGGCGGCGGCGGGGCAAAAAACAGCACGCCGCGCCGCGCCACCGACAGCCCGCCGTAGGTAAGATGCCGGCGATGCACCACCGGCGCCATCAATGCTGACCGCCAAAATTAATGTTTTCATCAGTCTTTCTCAAATCCCATCTTAAATTTACAATAGATTCTAGCCTATTTATGAGTTCAAAAATTCACAAGTTGCTGGCTGGAAACTGGTCTTCTTTGTTATTCATCAAGAGACGTATAAATCTGACAGAAACAAAAGAGCTGTAGCGTTTCAGAGCCCTTGCATAATACGAGTAGTTGAAGTATCTATTAGCTATGTATTCTTAACATAAATAATTATCAAAATTAGTAGTTTTTTCATCGAGCATTACTGCATATAAAACTTCAAATACCGTATCACAAAATTCGTCAGTTATCTGGGTAAAAACTTGAATATAACTTTGAACTTAGAAGCTTAATTTTTTCATAGTGCCCTTTGCCTATATCTGTTTTGTCACATTTAAAACAGTTGAAATGGGCGAATTCGATATTGATTGTTTTTTTTTTGCTCTTTTGGATTCTTAAGAAGCCTTCTTGTATTAAAAACTGGTTTTTATTTACAATTTAAAAAAGAATGCATTTTAAAGTTTTTTTTTTTTGCTTCGTTATAGAATATATGTCATGTAGGCTAAGGCTGAACTGCTGCTTTTTTATCGCTTTTGGCTGCTGGTTTGGATATTATTCATTTTTTCTTTTGGGGATTCATTCCAAATTATAAACTGATAAATACCTAATATCAGTCAAATTATAAACTGTGTCTAAAAGGAGTAAATTTATCAAATTGAAAAATACATGATGAACACCTCACATGAGAACGCTTCAATTACAATGACACAAAAAACACTCAATAGTTTATTGGCTATGAAGAAAAATGAAGTGCCAGCTAGTTTCTTATGTAAAAAATCAAAATATCATCTATTTTAAGTGAAATTAAATGAAATAATATGCAGACTGAAGTAGCTCCAGGAAGATATTGAAATGTTCATCCTAGTTCGTCACTTTTAATCCAAGCAAAATGTTAGGACACTTAGTGTCAGTTATTGAGTTTAAGCTTTGATTTCCAAATGCTCACAAGAATTACCAAATTTAAGAAAGTCGCAACAATAAGTCACTTGTGGTCAAAATACTTAGACTGCTCTTTGATCCCCACCCAGGCTCAAAGCTTCTGCTATGGTCATTTCCATGGAAATCTCCAAAGAGTTTCTTTTTAAAATAGCTTTCAAGCGTAGTTAGGGGTATTTAGACTTTTTTGCTTTTCTTCAAAGCTTTGAAAAAAGTGCTATAATATTCCAAATGTTACATTTGTGCATATTTTTGGTAATCATTTGTGGGGTGATCGAATTTTCTAAACCACTGTAGATACGTAAGAACGTTGCAACATCTAGTACCCTGAGGTCATAAGACTGTCAAAGACTCCTCCTTGAACCTCCCAAATTGAATGCTTTTATTATGACCTGGCTTTTTAATGTAACTTAGGCACTGGACCAAGGGCGCCAGTAATACTCGACCGCAACGTTAGGTGGGGATGTCGATGATATTGCTTTCGTCACACCAATTTGTTTTAGTGTGAATCTGCCTGGTACTTATGAATGAATGTTTTCAAAGTAAACCCGTTTCATCAATAAGAAAAAAAACGGATTGAACGCATATGTCCCTTTCCCTTTGGACGATAAAACCATGCAAGTGCTGTATCAAGTATAGGCTAACTCACGAAAATCTTGTTAATTTTGTCAACTTTTCAACTTTTTGGCATCCCTGCTTTCAATAAAAAAATCAAGGTACTATCACTTAAATATAATAACTCCCTATGCCCCCCTTCTGGATACCATCGTGATAGGATACCGTCTCTGCATTAAATAAATAAAAAAAAACTTATTGGCACCCCTGCTTTAAAAAAAAATCGAGGTATTATCATTTAAATATGATAGCTCAATCCCCCCCCCCCTCTGGATACCACCTTGATGCCGTCTCTGCTTTAAATTAAAAAAAAATGTACTTTTTGGGATCCCTGCTTTCAATAAATAAAATTTCGAGCTATTAGCATTTAGATATAATAACTCCCTACACACACACCCCCACTCCTCTGGATACCACCTTGATAGGATAGCGTCTCAGCTTTCATTAGAAAAATAATTTACTGAATAATTAACAAGGTCACCATATGGTTCAAACAAACACTCAAAATAACATTATACAGATTAGTTTTCCTTGAAAAAAAATTTATGGTATTATTAAAGGGGTAAAAATACAACAACAAAAATGTAAAAATTATTAAGATATAACACAAATTATTGGAAAACTGAGTGATAGATTCGCCATGGCATTCCATAAGATCCAAAGAATCGAATTAAAAGGGAGCCCGCACAAAAGCCAAATAAGGCCAGTAGCCTATGAGAAATCGTAAAATACCCAAGACAATGAACAAGTCCTAATGGGGGGCCCTGGGTCTATCAAAATATTTCAAGGGTTTCCTAGAGAATTTGATATCATTTTCTTTTGTCTCCACTTTAAATGAAACAAATAATTATCTTTTTGGCATCTCTGCTTTCAATAAAAAAAAAAGGTATTATCATTTAAAAATGATAGCCCCCTATCCCCCTCCCTTATGGGCAATACTTTACAGTTTATTTATGAATATATTTTTGGGGTAACTTTCGGTTAAATCTTTAATTCCCCAACCTTGTACATAGCTTAGTCTATAGCTAAATTTTGTCTCAACCGAAGGCTGTATTTTTTTTGGGGGGGGGGCGGTAAAAAGGTTCCAGAAAGAAGATTGTATTTTCTATCAGGTGTTCAATAATTGAGTATTAAACATTAATAAAATATAATCTAAAAACAGCAAAAAAAATCTGCAAACTTACAATTCAGCTGTAGAAACAATCTGTTGGCTGTCAATTTCAAAATCCAACAAAAGGCTGAAGCTGTATAGTAGTGAATGCGTTCTATAATTCTATTCAACTTGACAATAAAATTCTTGACTACGAATGATGTAAGAAATAGCGATTGGGAAACTGCATTCGAAATGATTTAAACTCATTTCTTAAATACGATACTTTTTTGTCAACATATGAAGAACTGTGTATATTGCAATATTTGCAATAGCATATTGCATCTGTCTGGTTTTTATGCAAAGTAACAAAAGAGACGAAAATTAATGAACAAGAGAGCAGTGAAGAATTATGGTATACAAAGTAATATTTGGCAGGGAAAGTCACTGGTGATAAATCACTAGGGTTGGCACCTTGATTGCGTGATTTTCGGGGATTCGGGGAATCAAATTTTTTTGGGGGGTGACGCCTAGATTTTTGGGGAAATACCCGAAAATTCTGGGATAGTGCAAGCTCTGCTTGATTTTTAATCAGGAAAATCGAAATACTAAACCACACGAGAAGGAAAAGCTCCGACTTTGCGGTTGACGCAGTAAAGAATTGCCGTAAAAATAATTTAAAGTCGACCGAACGCCGCCATCTCTGCCGGCGGTGGCGTGCCTGCGGTGCGCCGGCGACGTTACGACACTTCGGCGGCGTTCGACCGGGCCTCTCGTCGGCGGCGTTCAGTCGATCCGCCGGCGCGGTGCCGGGGTCTAATTGCATATATAGCCAAGTCGGGTAATGGCCCATTTCACGAACAGGCTGCTAAAT
Source organism: Artemia sp. Qi Xiang Cuo (assembly GCF_049724085.1). Taxonomy (NCBI): domain Eukaryota; kingdom Metazoa; phylum Arthropoda; class Branchiopoda; order Anostraca; family Artemiidae; genus Artemia; species Artemia sp. Qi Xiang Cuo. The sequence continues at coordinate 34,663,303 of NC_142806.1, forward strand.
CTTGTGCAAGTACGTTTTGTATAACTTTTGCCGCATTGGTAGTTGTAACTGAGCATGTATTGTGAGTTCAGTAAATTATCGTAAAGTGTAAATAATTTCTTAGACCACACTGCCTTTCCATTTACGAAAAATTAAACAAGAAAAACCGGGTTTTAATTTTGATAAAGCAGTGATTTTGATTTTCACTGCTTTATCAAAATTAAAACCCGGTTTATCTTGCTTAATTTATCGTAAAGCGTGAGTTTTGCAGAGGGATCTGGGGAGTTTTTTGTATGCAAAAAACAATTATTATTTTCTTGTTTCAATTTCGTGGCTCTCACATCAACGGGTTGTTTCTGGTATTTTCACACTTCTGAGGGTAACTGCCAAGAATCATTGACTAAGTTGTTCTCAAAAGGAGGATCAGCAAGGTAATGTATGCTCCGTCATGCTTTGATCTTCCTCATTTCCGTTTCAATTTCGTGGCTCTCACATCAATGGGTTGTTTCTGGCATTTTAAAACTTCTGAGGGTAACTGCCAAGAATCATTGACTAAGTTGTTCTCAAAAGGAGGATCAGCAAGGTAATGTATGCTCCGTCATGCTTTGATCTTCCTCATTTCCGTTTCAATTTCGTGGCTCTCACATCAATGGGTTGTTTCTGGCATTTTAAAACTTCTGAGGGTAACTGCCAAGAATCATTGACTAAGTTGTTCTCAAAAGGAGGATCAGCAAGGTAATGTATGCTCCGTCATGCTTTGATCTTCCTCATTTCCGTTTCAATTTCGTGGCTCTCACATCAATGGGTTGTTTCTGGCATTTTAAAACTTCTGAGGGTAACTGCCAAGAATCATTGACTAAGTTGTTCTCAAAAGGAGGATCAGCAAGGTAATGGATGCTCCGTCATGCTTTGATCCTCCTCATTTACGTTAATTTGCTAATCCTCCTTTTGGAGAAAAACTTAGTTTTTATAGGAAAAGCAGTTTTTTATAGGAAATTACTAAGAGGTGAGAAAAATAACAGATACAGCCTTTAGACACGCCAGTGACGCTTTTTTTTCTGTTTTGGTGCTGCATATAAATCAGAAAAGGCAAACATTATGCCCCATCTAGCTTTTAGCGACACCATCAAACGCATTTTCCGTATTAAAGAACAAGTATTGTCTCAATAGGAATTTCTGCGTTAGTTTAGGCATGAAACGGGGCTCACGCACTGACAGAGGCATCAATTGGGAGCTGGGAGGGGGATATAACCCCTAGATTCTTTTTGCCCTCCTCTCTTGTATTTGGGAAAATATATTTTTTGTTTCAATGAAAAATGCCTTTTTTAGTACACCGAAAATTTAACAACGACATATCCTCCCCCTCCCATACATTTTTCCCACTCCCTAAATTTTTATGAATTGACGCAACTGCTCAATGATATTTAAGCAGGATGCTAGAGCAATGTGAGTATCTAGAACCGAAGATTGTTCTGGAAGTTATTTAAAAGTGGGTTTTCCAAGCTTTTCCAGATGGGTCTGGAAACTTGTATACAAAAATATCGAGCATCACTAGTTAACCAAGACACCACCAGAATATGTCTCATCCCTCTTTCGAAGATTTTGTCCTTTTCGAAAATTCTACGGAAACCGTAATCCATATCAAACAGTTCGTGGTAACGAACTGTAAGTAAGGAGCGACCCGGCTCAATGGTAACTAAAACTCTAAAAAACGGAATTTGTCTACCAATAGATACATAAAAAGAATCAAATGATAATGCTGATTTCAATTATATATCTTTCATCGAGTTTAGTCCTACTTATCAAAAGTTATTCGTCTCAGAAAATTTGGCCGATTTTCGAAAAAAGGGGGAAAGGCCCCCTCAAAGTTATAGAATCCTAATGGAAATAACACAATCATATTCAGAGTATTAGATAACCCTACTGTAGAGGTTTCAAGCTCCTATCTACAAAAATGTGGAATTTTGCCTTTTTTTGCCAGAAGAAAGATCACGGGTGCCTATTTATTTGTTGTTGTTTTTTTCCCAGGGGTAATTGTGTCGACCCATAGGTCCTATAATATTGGGAGACGGCTCATTGGAATGGGAGTTGAAAGTTCTAGTGCTCTTTTTCAGTGACAAAGTATTGGAAGGCAGCTAGGTTCCCTCCCACGCTCAGTTTTTTCCCAAAGTCAACCGATCAAAATTTTGAGATACCCATTTTGTTCAGCATGGTCGAAAATATTATAACTTTTATTTTAGGATGACTTAATCCCTCAAAGCCCCCAGGGGGAGGGCTGAAAGTTATGAACTTTACCCAATGTTAACATATAGTATTGGTTATTGGGAAGTATACATACTTTTTCAGGGGGAATTTTTTCTGGTAGTGGGGGATGGGGGTGGGTCGGGGTATATATGGGAGTATCTTTTCATGAAGGAAGTTTTCATGGGGGAAGGGACATTGCTATGAAGGGGGCGCCGGATTTAAAATAAAAGCCAAAATAAAAGCTGCATTAACTAAAAAACGATCAGAAATTAAATAAAAAAACAAGTTTTTTAAACTGAAAGTAAGGAGCGACATTAAAACTTAAAACGAACAGAAATTATTCCGTATATGAAAGGGGCTGTCCGCTCCTCAACGCCTCGCTCTTTACGCTAAAGTTTTTCATTGTTTAAAAAAAATAAATGTCGCTCCTTACTTTCAGTTTAAAAAACTTGTTTTTTTTATTTAATCACCATCAAGGCTTATGGGAGTCTCAATCGAGAATTTCCTTCAGTAAACCCGATCTCAGATGCTTTTAATTGAAAGCACTACAAGCGTGGAATAAAATTGGAATGGAAATAAACCAGTTACTGGCTAAGACAGTTCCCAAACAAGATAATTAGTGACATATTCTACATTTCAAATGCTAAGAGAGCAAAATGATTTGGTGGATTTATCTCAAGGGCGCTGTCATAATACCTGGGGAATGTAAATTTTACAACCCTTCCTATATGTATTTCTGCGTTGAAAATCTGAGGTATAATATGCTGTGTTCGTCTGCATTAACCTTTTACATGACTCTGGGCTAATTATCTCATTAGGTCAAAACTGTCAACATTGGCAAGTCAGTAACCTCTTTCGGCTTGTCAAATTTCCATCTTTGTAATACTTTGTTTATTTATTAAACCTCTGTGGTTATTCCACTCGCTCCTAAACTTATTGTGACAAGAATTCAAAGTAGCTCCGGTGGGAAAAAAATCAATGTAGTATAGAGCCGAGATGAAGGATTGAGTGAATAGACTACCAGTTTGACAGTCAAGCATGACTACCAGTAGGAGGTAGGAAGATAATACCATAAGATGACAGATGCCTTGGTTCCAAATGGATTTCAGTGTATACAAAACAGCTCCGGGCGCTGTCTTATCTCTTTCTCTTTTTTTTTTTGTCAACTAATATACCTATGATGTCGGTATGTCATGTGTAACAGGCATTAATTTAAATCTCTTAACAGAAAATGAGTGATGTGTGTGTTTCAAACTTGGCGCTTTAATCATGGTCCTTTTTATGGTGACATGTAATCTTGGTTCTTTTTTCTGGATGAGTATTTATATTAATTCTTTACAACCAAAAGTGGATTATTTGATTTATATGAACGCTCTGCTGTTTTAATCGTGGTTGGACTTGACATTCATAAGGGAATTTATTAGTTTTTGTGACTGTTTTTGAATAGGGATCTTGGTCTTTTAGCTTCAGTGTTTGTCACGACAAAGGTCACCAGATGGGTTATTTTTTCTTTTGGTGTGAATGAAGTTTCAGAATTTTTTCTTGAATTTATTGCTATGCTAAAATCAGAAGATTGAAAGAGCTTCTATCCAGAGCTCCGATCCACCTTATCGACCTATTCTGTAGGTCCTAGAGGTATGTCGATAAGGTGATGAATAATTATTTTAAATTATTCTAATTAAACAGCCATCGTTCTATGGAAGGAAAATCTGATTTTCTTCAAATAGTGTTTTATCAAAATTATATTTTATGTATTTATCCAAGTATTTTTATTATTTTTTTAAATTAAAACTTATTTTATTGTACATTAAAGCCAGTTTGTTAATCGTTTGCAGTATATTTTGGATAGGATGTCTTTTAATTTACTAAATCTTACAGCCACGTCACTTAAGTGTTTTGTAATTTTATTATAAGACTTTTTACCAACTAAATTTTATTTCTTAGGTGCGGGTTACAATCAAAGAACCAGATAATGGCCAAGAAAAGTTTATTCGAACCCTTTCGCGTGGAGACTTCTTCGGTGAAAAAGCACTTCAAGGGTATGTTTTTTACTGTTTTATTATAAATACTAATTAAATAAAACTTCAGCCTTACATTTTTTCTGGATTGAACGGCTAATAATTGTGATAAGTTGGCCCGGTCAGAAGGGATTCATGATTCTTAACAGGAACCGATTGTTCATGAATTTGTGATTACGAATAGTCCGTCACAGGGATATCCGCAGGTGGGCCTCAGAGCTCACCCCCACCTCGAATCCTAAATTTTCCCAAATTTTTTCGGTAGTTCTTATTCAGATTATCAGTAAAAGAAAATTAGTCGCTGGAAACTCCCCTCTGAAAATTTTTTTGTGTAGTTGTTATGGGGTGTCACTTGAAATGTGATCTAAAAGTGATATATAATAACGTGCATTATATTTAACTTTAGACAACGTGCTATTACGTGAAGATCGTTGGCTCGGCGATCTAAATCTAATGATAATTTCGCTTTTAAAATTTTTTCTTGTGCGAAAAGCGGGAATTTTTTTATTTTGCAGAAGGTTAGATTCACTGCGCATTTTCTTCTTCCAGGGTGGGGGCTAAATCCCTACTGCTCAGGCCAATGACTAGTGTCATCTTACTGTTCACCTGGTAATATCGATGCCGTATCCAGGGGGAGGGGTGTTAGCTGGTTTGACCCCTCCTCCCTGAAATTTGTGTCCGACTCGTAAATACGTAACAAAAGCGCATATAAATACATTTTTGGTGCATTTTTTGAATTTCTTGTTTTTCAAATTCCCCCTCCCGAAGATAAATCATTGATACGGCTTTGGGTATTATATATATTTTTTTAACTACAAAACTTTCCGCTTTATAAAATGTCTTGCTCAACTGATGTATTAGACGACGCTGCATTTTTTTTTCATAAAAAATTGAAGTTCGATACCACTTAAAAAAAAAAAAAAAAAAAAAAAAAAAAAAATTAAAACGGGTGGATTTTGATCAGTGAACAAAACAGTGGATTTTGATCAGTGAACAAAACAATGGGGCCAAACCCCCTAATTCTCTCCCCCCCCAAAGAAAAAAATATGGCCTTGTGGTCTTTATTGTTTCGGCTTTCTCTTTTATATACATATATATATATATATATATATATATATATATATATATATATATATATATATATATATATATATATATATATATATATATATATATATATATATATATATATATATATATATATATACTTCTTCTACTAATTCTCATGACTAATAGTTATAGGGAAGCAATTTTTTATTAAGGATTGGAATCAGTTGAAATGTAGGCTACTCGTTTGAAGAGTTTTCTCTTTTTTTTTTGTAAGGTAGCTTAAAGTTTCTTTTCTGTTTATTTTTCTGTATTTTTATATTCTATTCATTGTCATTAAAAATGGTTCCAGACGGGGAATAGAATAGCAGGTTATTTTCAAAATTGTTTGTTTCTCTGCTTTAATAAAATTTTGCCGCTTTTTTAAGAATTTGTTTGTTTTTGTCTTCCGTTCGACTGCCATACATATTTTTTCTGAAATCAAATATGGCTTTAGCTTTGCAAATCGTGGGATTTTTCAACGTTTTCTCAGGCCCATACTGCTTTTATTCTTTTGGAACGATCTTAAATCCCCTTTGTAATTGACGTCAAGATTTTACCTAGAATTTTGTTTTGCATATATACCATATTAGATGCTTGTATAGAAATGCTTTAAATACTATTGTGAAATTTATCCTTAAAAATCCTCAGGCAGACATGCCTCCTTTTTTTCTTTTTTCTTTTTAGAGGGGGAGTGTAGGCCTACATTTTTAAAATGACAGATATTGGCGAACCATATGGAAAATTAAAATGGAAAAAGAACCATATGGTAGTTTAAAGATGGCTCTAAAGCTTTGACGAAAGCACCTGGACAGCTTCAAAGAAAGAACAGGGTCGTAGAACATGTTGTTTTGATAAGATGGAGAATTTCCAGTGGCAGTGTGTAAATACTTTTCTTTTTTTTAATGTGAAGGGTGAATGGAATTTATTAATTGGCTCATTATCAACTACTGGGCGTTGATGTGGACGAAATAAAACAAGTGTTAAGCTCCTTTTTTCAGTAAAAAGTTTATATAAATGATGTATTTTGCTGCTATTTCTCAAGAAAAAACGAACTAAACTATGAGTTTCACCAGTTAATACACGCCTTGAGAAGTGGCGATTTTGTCGAAGAACTTTTTTTATGTAAGGTAGAAGTTATGCTCAGTGGGGTCAAAGACAGGATCACAACAGTGATTTCTCAACCAATTCATTCCTTTTTTTAATGCAGCGTGGGCTGCCAAGTTAATTAACTCAAGGAAAACGACAGCAGCAAAAAGTCATAAAGTGGACATGGTGCTTGTTTTCTTTAGTTTACCAGTCACCTACTGTGGAAGAAAGGCTGAGGATCTACTTTTTCTTGAATGTGGAGAAAGCTGTGTGTCTTCTAAAATTAGTGTCTGGTGGCCATTCTTCGTCATTATTATTATGAATGTCTTTTGAAAATTGTACAAAGTCTAAATAAAAAGAGACACTGTGGTTCCTAAAAATTATAATACGATTTGGATCCTCAATGACTCGTATTATCTGGGATAATTTTCTACATCTGATTTTATGTTTGTCCCGCTTCCTGTAATAATGTGGCAGTACTGTACAGTATCCTATCTTTGAAAATTCAACTTTGGTTGACAATCAGTCTCAATCAGGTCCAATCCTAGTCAAAGAAAAATCACTTAACAGATGGACCAGAGATAACTTGACTAGAAAGAAGATTACAAAATTTCAAACCTGCTTAAATCGAGTTTTCATTCGACTTATTTCGTAAAAATCATCAAACTTTTATTTCGGCATTTATAAAAGGCTAGAGATGTAAAATTTGTCGTCTTTCGTAGTGATATCATTTTTTTTCTCCTAAACCTAAAATTGACTGAAGCAGGGGCTACAAAGCCCTTAGGAGAAGAGAGGTCACTAAAACTAGTGATATATATTTTGAGATGGTAGGCCTGCGGCAACTAGTTTTAACAGCCTTTTTTCAAAACCTAAATTCACGGTCCCATTTATTTATACATCCGATATGCAACTAGTCCTTTACATCGTTCTACTGCTAGGCTCTAAGTTTCAGTTTCATCTTCTTTAGGAGGAATCATCAAATATGTGTTTTCCGATTGTGTCCCTAGAGATCATTCCAAATGAAGGGTTGCGCCAAATAAAGCCGTTTCTCGGGTCGCGTTTCTATCTGTTTTACAAGCTGTACGAAGGGAAGAATCTCAAAGAGAGGTTATTTGTGTACTTGTAGAAAACAAGCGATCGATGGTACATCTAATCTTCCACTAAGATGCTCGAACAAGCTGTGAATAACTCTTTCTAGGTGCTAATACACTCCGTCCTATTGTATCTATCTCGGGGATTTCAAATGGGCGAAAATAATGTTTTAGGAACATCAGCATCCAGCCAATATCTGCATTCAGCGACGGGTCTCATGCAAGATTTATACAGTTAACTGATCAAGATGGATGGGAGAACGCTTTTGCTGCGAAGAATGATCACCAACTATCGTTTCGAGTTCCCAGGAGATAAATTTAGAATGCGTCCATGTCAATATCAACCAGGAGATTAGCAGTTGCTTTGTTTTCGATGCGTTGTAATTAACCCTCCTAGCATCAGACTAGTTTTCTGTTTGTAAGAAATATATCTGTTTGGGATAGGGGCTCGGGTCTTCATGTTTTAGGATGACTTCGTGTTGCTGTTTCGTCAACAAAACATAGGGTTTGCTAGGTTATCTTCTATGTTATTGACATAGACAGGGAAAAGCTCCCCCCCCCACAAGATAATACCGTAGAATGCAACTGTCATCACTGGAGGATGTCGGGAAAATAATCTGTCAAGGACAAGCCGCAGTGAACAATCAGAAACAAAATTGCCAATCAGTTCTAACAGACATCCACGGACACAATATGCATGGTATTCATCTGCGATTCACAATAAAATTATCTACCGAAAGTGTTAGCAATGTGAGAGTAAACAGCCTGATGAAGATCTTTGCCAATAGGCCGATCCTCTCCTAATGCTAAGCCACTAGGCACTTTAATGACGAGTTTTTGAACCAGAATTTGTATTGGCAGTTTTTTAAAATGTAGTTCGACTCCAGATACTGCTAAAGTGTACTATTGAAAATGCTCTCGTAGACCTTCTCGGTGCCAGATAGGGGGCTTAAATGAGCCCCGTCTCTTTTGATAGCTATCTGATTTAAATATAGGAATGGCATTGACATATGGTTGCCGCGGCTGTGGGAAGGCTTCAGAAGGAAAGCATTCTTGGAAAGGCAATGAAGGGGTCCAGGTAACTGGGGCCAGCAGGACTACAGAGCAGTATTCGGTATTCTGACCAGACATGAGAATTTGGTAGTGTAAAAGACCCGTAGAATACTATGGTTTTTAGATATGTTATAGTTCAACCGATTAAGGGCAGTGTCTATTGTATAAGGGAAATGGGGAACCTCTCCAGTATTTTAGCGCAGATTTGAGATTTTGGTAAAGGCCGTGGCAAGAACTTCAGTCTTTGCCTTTGGGTCTGATTTTATGTTTGTCCCGCACCACAGTTCGAGGAATTTGTAGGGAAGGAATCAAAATTTTCTTTAGCGATGGCATAGCCTCCTTCTCAATTTTCCATCAGCTCTTTGCAAAAGCATGTTGGCGCTTGAAAACAAGTCTGCCTAGTGCTAAATTTGGGATTACTGAATCGCATGATTCGCCTCTTTGCGCACTTAGATGAATTAATTATGACAACATTTTTAACTTGAAGTAAAAGGTATTACGTACACCCATGTTTTGAAATCTCCTCCTATTGGCTCCTCAAAATGTTGCTCTACATCATATTTCTCCTCTAGAAAAAAGTGACTGATAGTCTATCCTCTCTGATCTACAAAGGTATACCCATCACTTGTTTGACTTTTGCTTTACTTGGATAACTTTCTTGTTCTTACAATCGGTGCCAAACCAGGGTTTGTCTTTTTTAAGACACCTGGATCGACTGTGATGGTAGATGCCTTTTAATCAAGTCGACTATTAACTGCCGTCACTTCCTTGTGACTTTCTCACAGTCTTACAGGAAGAAGGCTTTTTGATTCTGAGAAGTAAGTTTGCTTCTAAAGCTGTCCAATTCCCCTTTTTTATAGCCAGATTAACCGCTTCTGCTTTTTTGGATGTGAACTTTGTTAGTTTCCGTGGCCAATGACTGCAATGAGATTGCTCTTGGAAGTGTGAGCTTCAATATTTTCAAGATGATATGAATAAATGATCCTTTTGAGTCTTGGTATGTGTTGAAACCGACGAGTGGCTGAAGGCGGTACGAGCGAAGTGCATTATGCGAGTCTGACCTCACCTTATAAGTATTTTCGCTGTAAGACCAAATGCTATGAAGGACGTTGAAATCTCCATGGATGACGATGACAGATTTTATATCTCCGTGGAACGTAACCGAGGCAGACTGGAGACCTATGTATGGTCTAAATTTGCACCGACTTCTTTGGAATGGTTATCCTAACTCAAAGAGCTTCTTTGCTCGCTGATTTTGGAATATTTAGGCATGAATATTGTACATGGCTCTAGGTAAACGGTGACACCTCCGCCACCATAATTTGCCCTGGATCTTATTCTGATTGGTTTTAACCAGGTGAAAGACGTCTTGCTGGTGAATAGAAACCTATAGTTCTATAACCAGGGCAGAAGGCAGAAAAATTAGCTTTAACCTATCTTCATCAGTTTAGGTGGTACTCTATAATAGGTAATATAAATGTGTAATTTCTAAAGGTCCATCTGTTTTCGATTTGCTAACTGAGAAGATCAGATAAATATGAAGTGTTGAGCCCCTTTAGTTTTCTCTTCGTTTGTGGGTACATGAACGAAAGGCTACGGTTAATTTGATAATATTCTTGTTAGGAGCATGTGCGTAGGGTCTCTCAGCTATGTGCCTTAGTCCACATAAAACATAATGTGTACCTGTAATCTTCCAATTCTAGTCAGTGTGAAGAATTTGACCTCATCCGGCCCTCCCAGAAAATATTCCGCTGCATGAGCAAGGGTGGCTCTTATTTTTTGGAAATGATTGGGATATATAATGTTTGTCTCTTAAAACAAGTTTGCTTCATTAACTTGTCTCATGAAACAAAATCATTTTCTTTTACGATACTTGAGAGTATTTAATTAAAGGAACTTTTTAATCTCATTTGAATCCACCAAAAGTTTTGTTTCTTTCAAAATTACTATGCATTATTTTGAAAAAGAAAAAAAAAGGACGATCAGGGAACCTTTTTCAAGCATTTACACTCTTAACAATTCTTCATGGACGGTACTATGTGCCGAAATGTAATTTGACTTTTTGGAAGCAGCTGCAATGTGGGATCTGTGTTTGCAGTTGTATGAAATGCGCAACTCACTTTGAAATTATTTGGTTGATTTTAGTGGTTCTCAATCTGTAATACGCGTACCCCTTGGGGGTACGCAAAAATCTTTAGTGGGTACGCGGCCGGCAAACAAAAAATAAAACAACTCTTTAACTCTAGGACTAGTAATTTTATTTATATTTTAGCTATAGTTTACTTAGTACCGGTAGCTGAGAAGGGATAGCTAAAATGTTTTGTGGGTAAAATGGGGTACAATGTCTAAATAAGTTTGAGAATCACTGTCTATTGTACAGATCGCAGTTAAAACGACACGTAAATTATCATGAGCAGTAAAATACATGTTTCAAGTTTAACGAAATAATCCTCACCTACAGACCTTGCGTCTGGGAAGGTGGATGGGGTTCGAAAAACGGTAAAGCTTCTTCAAAGGCTTTGAAGAACACTTTACGACATATTTTAGACACACATACCTGGGATATTAGGCTAAGCAATTGACCAATGAGTAATTTGGTGCTGAAAATTAGAAATTGGTTTGGTTTAATCAATTTTTTTTTTATTAAAGATACTCCTTTTTTAAGCGTTTGGGTCCAGTTATGAGCAGTGTTTACCAGCTCCTTTTCATTAAAACTGTGCAATTGACTTCACTACCTAGGTAAAATTGTTTGTTAAGGGGATGAATTTGTGGAGGTTCTGACGGTCCCTGGGGCGTGAGCGGGTTTGACAAATAAAGAAGTTTACGTCGCTTAAATTAAGAATGAATAAGGCTGAAGAACTGATATTAGTAAATAAGGAAATTGATTAATCGTATATAATTTTACTCACTTTGTAGTATTATTAATGAGGAGGATCTATGCAATGAAAATACAAAAAGAAGGTTTTTTGTAGCCGAAAATGCGCTTGGAAGATTGAGAAGACAATTCTTAGTGCTAGTACTAATATTCTAGAAATCATGGTAAAGACATATGTTAAGTATGAGATATGAGATATATATTTATTAAAAAAGAAAACAAACCCTATTCGCCTTTTGCCTGCCAAGAAAGGCAATAAGCTTGAAAGGCCAAGCGAGGTTATCACTCTCAGCTAATTCAAACAAAATTCATACCGTGCTACTCAACGCACAAGAAGCTCATCTGATGAAGGAATAAACGAAAAAAGAAGAGAGAAAGAGGAAAAGACAAGAAGTAGATAAAAAAAAACGGGGAAATACCTTAAATAGAATGACAACCTGGAGTGGGCTTGACATCAAATTCACTTACGAGATAAAAGCAACTTCTTTGCCCGTGACTTGAAAGCCGGAAGACTAGGCGCATTTTTCACACGTTGGATCAATATATTCCAAACATGGGGACCATAATGGCGAATCACAAAAGATGCCCGAGTGGTGCTCCTAAACTCATGAGTTAAGTTATCAGCTTTTCTTGTATCATGATCATGACGGTCTCTATTAAAAGTAAAAAGATTTTCAAAAGCAGGGGTGAGAAGCTGATTCAAATATTTATACGAGAAAAGCGTGACTTGATAATCTCGAATTTGGGATACATCCATTAAATTATTCTTTTTAAAATGTTCATGAGCAGGAACCTCATCAGAAATCATCAAATTCAGATAATAATTTTACAGCTCTATTCTGAAGTTTTTTGTACTCTTTTGAAACATGTTACAAAATTGCTTGCCCGTATAGAGCATCCGTAGCTAATATATGGATAAAATATAGAAAAATAAATCATTTTTAGGATCTTTTTTGGGACTAGATTTTTAATTCTTCGCATCACCCCAAGGCCTCTGCTTAATTTTTCAGCTATTGCACTTCGCAATGGTTCACCGTGCTGAACCGTGGTAACTTCGAAAAGTTCAAGAGGAAATGCTAGATGTTTAACTGGGGAATTGCCTAAGGACGGCACTAATAATTAAGTGACTGTGTATCAAGCAAGAATCTACATAAAAAGATATAATACGATATAGCTGTCTAGGTCTTCAATAAAACACAAATTTAAGATGGTTAGGATGAAAAATGATAGACTGGCAAACACATGTGTTTTTTTTTAAATCTGGCTGAGGCTAAATGAAATGCTGAACATCTTCGAAAGCGTTATCGAGAGGTTTTAAGAAAAAAGACAAAGGAAGTGGAAGCTAGAAGTGAAGCTTTGAATAGACTGGAGGTCAGAACAACGCTGTGTAACTGTGACGACTCTTAGAGAGGGGAGGGGGATCTTTGAACTGCAATGACTCTTAAGTAGTACTAGCACATCATGAGTCCTATTGGGCGAGTAATATAAGTGAAGCAGAAGGTACTTGTCCACTGTGCGACATGGAGAGGCTGGCCTGATCTTTTTTTTCTAGATATAATCAACCTTCACAAACTCATCGTTAAGTAGCGTGTTGAGAATAGGCTGTTAGAAATTCTTAAGAAAAATTAAACCTGTAACTACTTTCCTTTTTTGCGTTTCAACTGATTATGGTCAATAAGTATGTCACACAGTTGAGTTAGAATCGCAAATTCCCTTGTGCCGTTTTTATTTGAACGTTGAACGTTTATAAAATAATCACTTGTTAAAACTTTAGAACCCTTTCAGTTTAACTTTTTTTTTTAATCTCAACCGGCAAAAAAACCTATTCACTGTTTACTTTGACAGCGTTCAATGTAAATGCTTTAAAGGACCTATTTTTCTGTGTACAACTTGTTACACAATCTTGAATTGTTATTCTCTCAAATGTTTCTTAGTTACAGGCAGGGGTGGTTTGGTCCAGGGCGACAGAAAGAAATTCTCTCGTGGTCCGATCAGGCCCAAAAGCTATTTAATGGAGCACATCTTTATTTTTTCTTTAGATGGAGACATACAGATGTCTGACTTTGTACTGTGAGACCACAAACAATACTGGGATGAAAGAGCTCCAAATAAGATTCCGTTACTGGTCGAAGAAGCAAAAACCAGCTATAACTCAACATCCTCGAACATAATATCTGTGATGTGCTACTAGTGAGGATCTGAGCAACGAATCTCCTCCGGTAAATTGAAAATGAAGGACTCCCATTTAAGAGGTTGCTGAAGCTTAAGAGCGATGGTCCAGCTGTTAATTAGAAAGTTTGGTCAATGGTCAACTCGGAAAAGAAAAAGTGGTATTCAAAAGGCCGTTTGAAAATCGGTATCTTCAACATCCACGTAGTGCATGATGCGTTCGTTAAGTAGAACTAGCTTTGGACGAATATCTTATTGGACGAAAAGAGGAGAAATTGGATAAAGAAAATCTTGAAGCTCAAAATAAGAGGCTGAACTTGCAGTCCTGGACAAGGCCCAGAAGACAAAAAACAGAGCTAGAGTCAGAAATTTTACGTGAAAAAGAGATGGTTAAACAGAAGAAAGGAAACGACAATGCGCTTCTGGGGGGGGGGGCGTCTGAAGAAATGAGTAGAGGAGAAGAACTTTCTGAAGATTGTTATCGCTCGAAGCATGCTGGAAGCAGCACTATAAGCTTGTTCCAAAGAAAGGGAAAGGGCAGATTATGCTGAATCATTGGTAGTAATCCATATTTCCTGAAAGTTTCAACTTACTTGTCTTAGCTTTAGTAGTAGTTGTAGTAGTAGTAGTAGTAGTTGTAGTTGTAGTAGTAATAGTAGTGGTAGTAGTAGCTGTACCAATTGTAGAAGTAGTAGTAGCAGCAGTATTGATAGTAGTAATAGGCCTATGAACATTGTATCTTTTGGTTAGTTCAATATCCCCTTCATTACCCTCTGCTGTTCCTGAGATATTTTTGATGTGCCGTTTTGACAATCAACATGCACATAGTGTGTTTTGATTTTGTTCAACATTCATCTTAACTTATCCTGGAAATTTAACCTTAATACTCTTAAGTTTTTTTTTGGAGACCCAGGATCAAATACGTCCCCCTTTTCCTAAAACAAACCCGATATGTAAAAACGGACAACCTTGCTAACTGACAGCCGTTGTATCAGTGGCTTTGGGGGAGGGGGGTGTCATGCCATCCCTGGTGACATAGTTACCTTATATTTAAATTATTGTAAAAAAATGGGTATCTCAAAACTTTGATCGGAGGTTTTTCGGGGAAGTGCAGCTAAAAACGGCGTGAGAGTATGTTTGTTGACCCTCGATCACCTCTGACTCTTAAAAAAGGCACTAAAACTTTGAATTTCCAATGGAAAGAGTCTCCTCCAAAGTCCCTGTGAACTCTACTTCGATTTGGAGTGGCTCTGGGAAAATTAATTTTTAGATAAATGAATAATGCATTGAAGCCTTCTGGATCTTTACTATACGCTACGCTAGACCGTTGGCTCTGATTAGTATTGTACAGTTCTGTTCTTCCCTTTTAAACCTCCAGGAATATGTTGGTGTTTACGTAAATGTCAACTTTAAGTTGGATTGTTGTGCGCTTATGTTAGAACAGACCTTCTCTGGAAAAGTTTTACAGTTCAAACTTTTAAATGTTCTTTTAATCCGTTTTAACATTGTTGCTGGGTAAACAAGATTACTAGGGCCGTCTTTGGGATAACAAATAAGTATTTATGGCTGTCTACTTTTCTCTCTTTTGAAGAGGGCTGGGGCTAATAATTTGTCAAATTTTGCGAATCACACTCCTATGGATTAATTTTTTTAAATGGAGGGTGGGATCTCAGACTCCTGAATAGCATGTCGATGCTGGTCCTTTTTTTTAATCTTTTCTTTTGCTACAAGTTTTGTACTTTGCATCAATGTTTGGTCTGCAAGTGCTCCGAGTGCCCCTGAAGAATGTTACAATTTTCTAATTTAAATTAATTATTGTGCGTAACGCAAGTATTCAAAAGAGTCACGTAATCAGAATTGCTTTTTACCTTTTCTTTTTTGTGAACTCTTAAGTTTGGCCAACTATGGTACGAGTTTGCCCTAACGTTTAACATCTCGATTGTTAGAGGTTTTATTTTTGTTTGACAGAAGAATGCCGTAGATTTGCTATTGAGTTGAAGTAATGGGATTTCTATCGTTGATATATAAAAATTGAATCAAACAGTTCGTGGTAACGAACTGTAACTAAGGAGCGACCCAGCTCAATGGTAACCGAAACTCTAGAAAACGGGTTTCTGATACCAATAGATACATCAAAAGAATCATATTTCAATACTGATTTCAAATATATAACTTTCATCAAGTTTAGGGCTACCCATCAATAGTTACGCGCCTGAGAAAATTTGGCTGATTTTCAAAAAAAGGGGGAAAGACCCCCTAAAAGTTATAGAGCCTTAATGAAAATCGCATCATCATATTCAGCGTATCAGAGAACCCTACTTTTGAGGTTTCAAACTCGTATCTAAAAAAATGTGGAATTTTGCATTTTTTACACGAGGAAAGATCATAGTTGCGTGTTTATTTTTTTTTTTTTTGTTTTTTTTTTTTTCCAGGGGTGATCGTATCGACCCAGTGGTCCTAGAATATCGTGGGAGGGCTCATTGGAACGGAAATTAAAAGCTCTAGTGCCCTTTTTAAGTGACCAAAAAAATGGAGGGCACCTAGGCCCCCTCCCATGCTTATTGTTTTCCCAAAGCCACCTGATCAAAATTTTGAGATATCCATTTTGTTCAGCTTGGTCTAAAATATAATAAATATGCACTTTATAATGACTTAATCCCCCGAAGTCCCCAGGAATAGGTTTACGAGTTATGAACTTTATCCAATGTTAACATACAGTATTGGTTATTGGGAAGTATACAGAAGTTTTCTGGTAATGGGGGGGGGGGCCGGGGGTAAGGTTGGAGGATATGTCCATGAAGGAAGTTTTCAGGGGGGAAGGGAAAATGCCATGAAGGGGGCGCCGGACTTGCCAGCATTATTTAATGGTTATTGGGAAGTATACAGACATTTTCAGGAAGGATTTTTTTCTGGAGGGGGGGGGGCTAGAGGAGGGGGTTAATCTGGAGAATATAAGTAGAGAGGGGGGTGCTACTCGTGACAGGACCACGTGGTCCTGTCAGCATTTTTAATGCTGACGGGGCTCCTAATATGGGCATAGAGTCCCTAGGGGAGATGAATTTCTGGGAAATTGATTGCGTAATCGATTGGGAATTTGGAACACCTGTGCTGTCCGTCATTAATCAAATTGTTTCCAGGCAAAGTTTAATAATGTCTGACAGGTACTGTCAACATTTCTCCAGGAATAGATCCAAGTCATTAATGTCTTTGCCTCGGAAACAACTCTTTTGGTCGAACTCCAAAGATATTAATAACCAAACGCCATGGAAACAGTTCTCCAAGAAACATCTTAGCGATGAATTGTTTTAGCGCGGGAATCAGGTTTCTTATTAATTTGAAATACCTCAGCGCAGAGATGCCAAAAACAAAAGGAACACGCTGAATTTACGTTTAGGGAATTATTTGGGCGAAACTGTTTTAGACAGGTTATGGGATTATTTCAGCGAAACAGTTAGAGACATTTTAAAAGATGATTTTAGAAATGGTTTTAGAAGAGAATTTGAGGGTAAAACTCTGTGGTCGTTATAATACACAAGTTCCATTTGAACAGTGTTGTGAGGTCCTCTACCCCAAGCCCAAAGGGTTCCAATCCCCCTACCCAACCCCGAAGGAAGCCCCCGGTACTCAAAGGTCCCCCCAAGCTCCCAAAGAGCCCCAGTCCCCCAAACGCCCTCCTCAGACCCCCAACAGCCCTCCCCTGGTCCTCAAAGGGCCCCGGACCCCCAAAGGGCCCACCGGCCCTCAAGGTTCCCCCAGACCCCCCCCCCCCCGGGGCCCAAAGGGCCACCCCCCCCCCTTTGGCCCTCCAAAGGGGCCCCTCTCCATCCATCTCCTCCCTCCTCCTCCCCTTCCCCTCCCTTCCCTCCCTCCTCCTCCTCCTCCCACCTCCTCCTCCCCTCCTCCTCCCCTCCCCTCCCCTCCCCTTCCCTCCCCCATTTTTTATACTTTTTTTGTGCATTGAGACACAGAACGATCCACTCCCCCGCCCCCCCCCCTCCAAAGGTCTGATTTTTCAAAGTTCATTTTGAATTTCCCTTGATTTTTCAAAGTTCATTTTGAATTTCTTTCGGTGAAATGCAAGAGTTGGAATATTTCAGTAGTGTTTTGATATGGTTTACCTTGTCACAGTTACATTCTCTTGATTTTTCAAAGTTCATTTAGAATTTCTTTCATTGAAATGCAAGAGTTGGAATATTTCACTAGCGTTTTGTCATGGATTACCATGTCACAGTTACATTCTCTTAATTTTTCAAAGTTCATTTTGAATTTCTTTCATTGAAATGCAAGAGTTGGAATATTTCAGTAATGTTTTGTTGCGGTTTACCTTGTCACAGTTACATTCTCTTGATTTTTCAAAGTTCATTTTGAATTTCTTTCGTTGAAATGTAAGAGTTGGAATATATCAGTAGTGTTTTGTCATGGTTTACCTTGTCAGAGTTACATTCTCTTAAATTTTCAAAGATCATTTGGGTTTTTTTTCGTTGAAATGAAAGAGTGGGATTATTTAAGTAGTGTTTTTTCGTGGTTTACCTTGTCAAAGTTACATTTTATTGATTTTTCAAAATTCATTTGAATTTCTTTCATGGAAATGCAAGAGTTGGATTATTTCAGTAGTGTTTTGTTGTGGTTTAACTTGTCACAGTTACATTCTCTTGAGTTTTCAAAGTTCATTTCGAATTTCTTTCGTTGAAATGCAAGAGTCGGAATATTTCAGTAGTGTTTTGTCATGGTTTACCTTGTCACAGTTACGTTTTCTTGATTATTCAAAGTTCATTTTGAATTTCTTTCATTGAAATGCAAGAGTTGGAATATTTAAGTAGTGTTTTGTTGTGCTTTATCTTGTCACAGTTACATTCTCTTGAGTTTTCAAAGTTCATTTCGAATTTCATTCGTTGAAATGCAAGAGTCGGAATATTTCAGTAGTGTTTTGTCATGGTTTACCTTGTCACAGTTACGTTTTCTTGATTTTTCAAAGTTCATTTTGAATTTCTTTCATTGAAATGCAAGAGTTGGAATATTTACGTAGTGTTTTGTTGTGGTTTACCTTGTCACAGTTAAATTCTCTTGATTTTTCAAAGTTCATTTTGAATTTGTTTCATTGAAATGCAAGAGTTGGAATATTTACGTAGTGTTTTGTTGTGGTTTACCTTGTCACAGTTACGTTCTCTTGATTTTTCAAAGTTCATTTCGAATTTCTTTCATTGAAATGCAAGAGTTGGATTATTTCAGTAGTGTTTTGTTGTGGTTTACCTAGTCAAAGTTACACTGTCTTGATTTTTCAAAGTTCATTTTGGATTTCTTTCGGTGAAATGCAAGAGTTGGAATATTTCAGTAGTGTTTTGATATGGTTTACCTTGTCACAGTTACATTCTCTTGATTTTTCAAAGTTCATTTAGAATTTCTTTAATTGAAATGCAAGAATTGAAATATTTCACTAGTGTTTTGTCGTGGTTTACCATGTCACAGTTACATTCTCTTAATTTTTCAAAGTTCATTTTTTATTTGTTTTGTTGAAATGCCAGAGTTGGAATATTTCAGTATCCTTATGTTGTGGTTTACCTTATCACAGATACATTATGTTGATTTTTCAAAGTTCATTTTGAATTTCTTTCAATTAAATGAAAGAGTGGGATTATTTCAGTAGTGTTTTGTCGTGGTTTAACATGTCACAGTTACATTCCCTTGATTTTTCAAAGTTCATTTTGAATTTCTCTCATTGAAATGCAAGAGTTGGAATATTTCAGTAGTGTTTTGTTGTGGTTTACTTTGTCACACTTACATTCTCATGATTTTTCAAAGTTCATTTTGAATTTCTTTAATTGAAATGTAAGAGATGGAATATTTCAGTAGTGTTTTGTCGTGGTTTACCTTGTCATACTTACATTCTCTTAATTTTTCAAAGTTCATTTTGGTTTTATTTCGGTGAAATGCAAGAGTTGGAATATTTCAGTAGTGTTTTGAGGTGGTTTACCTTGTCACAGCTACATTCTCTTGATTTTTCAAAGTTCATTTTGGTTTATTTCTGTGAAATGCAAGAGTTGGAATATTTCAGTAGTGTTTTGTCGTGGTTTACCATGTCACACTTACATTCTCTTAATTTTTCAAAGTTAATTTTTGATTTCTTTCGATAAAATGCAAGAGTTGGAATATTTCAATAGTGTTTTGTCGTGATTTAACTAGTCACAGTTACATTCTCCTAATTTTTCAATGTTCATTTAGGATTTCTTTCGTTGAAATACAAGAGTTGGAATATTTCAGTAGTGTTCTGTTGTGGTTCACCTTATCACAGTTACATTTTCTTGATTTTTGTTAGGTTAGGTTAGGCTAGATCAAGTTACGTTAGGTTAGGTTAAGTTCGGTTAGGTTAGGTTAGCCTACGTACGCGCGTACGTAGGCTAACCTAACTTAACCTAACCTAACGTAACTTGATCTAGCCTAACCTAACCTAACCTAACAAAAATCAAGAAAATAACAAGAAAAAACTAAGAGAATGTAACTGTGACACGGTAAACCATGACAAAACACTACTGAAATATTCCAACTCTTGCATTTCAATGAAAGAAATACAAAATGAACTTTGAAAAATTAAGAGAATGTAACTGTTACAAGGTAAATCACAACAAAACACTACTTAAATATTCCAACTCTTGCATTTCAATGAAAGAAATTCAAAATAAACTTTGAAAAATCAAGAGAATGTAACTGTGACAAGGTAATCCATGACAAAACACTACTGAAATATTCCAACTCTTACATTTCATCGAAAGAAATTCAAAATGAACTTTGAAAAAATCAAGAAAATGTAACTGTGATAAGGTGAACCACAACAGAACACTACTGAAATATTCCAACTCTTGCATTTCAACGAAAGAAATCAAAAATGAACTTTGAAAAATTAAGAGAATGTAACTGTGACAAGGTAAACCACGACAAAACACTATTGAAGTATTTCAACTTGCATTTCATTGAAAGAAATCCAAAATGAACTTTGAAAAATCAAGAGAATGTAAGTGTGACATGGTAAACCACAACAAAACACTACTGAAACATTCCAACTCTTGTATTTTACCCAAATAAAACCAAAATGAACTTTGAAAAATCAAGAGAATGTAGCTGTGACAAGGTAAAGCACAACAAATCACTACTGAAATATTCCAACTCTTGCATTTCACCGAAATAAAACCAAAACGAACTTTGAAAAATTAAGAGAATGTAAGTGTGACAAGGTAAACCATGACAAAACACTATTAAAATATTCCAACTCTTTCATTTCATCGAAAGAAATTCAAAATGAACTTCGAAAAATTGAGAGAATGTAACTGTGACAAGGTAAACCACGAAAAAACACTACTGAAATCTTCCAACTCTTGCATTTCATCGAAATAAAACCAAAATGAACTTTGAAAAATCAAGAGAATGTAACTGTGACAAGGTAAACCACATCAAAACTCTACTGAAATATTCCAACTCTTGCATTTCACCGAAATAAAACCAAACTGAACTTTGAAAAATTAAGAGAATGTAAGTGTGACAAGGTAAACCATGACAAAACACTACTGAAATATTCCAACTCTTTCATTTCATCGAAAGAAATTCAAAAAGAACTTTGAAAAATTACGAAAATGTAACCGTAACAGGGTAAACCACGAAAAAACACTACTGAAATATTCCAATTCTTGCATTTTAATGATAGAAATTCAAAATGAACTGTCAAAAATCATGAGAATGTAATTGTGAAATGGTAAATCATGACAAAAGACTAGTGAAATATTCTTACTCTTGCATTTCAATGAAAGAAATTCTAAATGAACTTTGAAAAATCAAGAGAATGTAACTGTGACATGGTAAACCATATCAAAACACTACTGAAATATTCCAACTGTTGCATTTCAACGAAAGAAATTCAAAATGAACTTTGAAAAATTAAGAGAATGTAACTGTGACAAGGTAAACCACGAGAAAACACTACTGAAATAATCCAACTCTTGCATTTCAATGAAAGAAATTCAAAATGAACTTTGAAAAATCAAGAGAACGTAACTGTGACAAGGTAAACCACAACAAAACACTACTGAAATATTCCGACTCTTGCATTTCAACGAAAGAAATTCAAATGAACTTCGAAAAATTAAGAGAATGTAACTGTGACAAGGTAAAGCACAACAAAACACTACTGAAATAATCCAACTCTTGCATTTCAATGAAAGAAATTCGAAATGAACTTTGAAAAATTAAGAGAATGTAACTGTGACATGGTAAACCACGAGAAAACACTACGTAAATATTCCAACTCTTGCATTTCAATGAAACAAATTCAAAATGAACTTTGAAAAATCAAGAAAATTTAACTGTGACAAGGTAAACCACGAGAAAACACTACTGAAATATTCCAACTCTTGCATTTCAATGAAAGAAATTCAAAATAAACTTTGAAAAATCAAGAAAACGTAACTGTGACAAGGTAAACCATGACAAAACACTACTGAAATATTCCGACTCTTGCATTTCAACGAAAGAAATTCGAAATGAACTTTGAAAACTCAAGAGAAAGTAACTGTGACAAGGTAAAGCACAACAAAACACTACTGAAATAATCCAACTCTTGCGTGAACCACAACAGAACACTACTGAAATATTCCAACTCTTGCATTTCAACGAAAGAAATCAAAAATGAACTTTGAAAAATTAGGAGAATGTAACTGTGACTAGGTAAACCACGACAAAACACTATTGAAGTATTCCAACTCTTGCATTTCGTTGAAAGAAATCCAAAAGCAACTTTGAAAAATCAAGAGAATATAAGTGTGACATCGTAAACCACATCACAAAATTACTGAAATATTCTAAGTCTTGTATTTTACCGAAATAAAATCAATATTAACTTTGAAAAATTACGAGAATGTAACTGTGACAAGGTAAACCACGACAAAACACTACTGAAATATTCCAACTCTTTCATTTCATCGAAAGAAATTCAAAATGAACTTTGAAAAATTAAGAGAATGTAACTGTGACAAGGTAACCCATGACAAAACGCTAGTCAAATATTCCAACTCTTGCATTTCAATGATAGAAATTCAAAATGAACTTTGTAAAATTAAGAGAACGGAACTTTTACAAGGTACACCGAAACAAAAAACTACTGAAATATTCCAACTCTTGCAATTCAACTAAATAAATGCAAAATAAACTTTGAAAAATCAATAGAATGTAACTGTGACATGGTAAACCATGACAAAACACTAGTGGAATATTCTAACTCTTACATTTCATTGAAAGGAATTCTAAATGAACTTTGAAAAATCAAGAGAATGTAACTGTGACATGGTAAACCATATCAAAACACTACTGAAATATTCCAACTCTTGCATTTCACCGAAAGAAATTCAAAATGAACTTTGAAAAATCAAGAGAATGTAACTGTGACAAGGTAAACCAAGAAAAAACACTACTGAAATATTCCAACTGTTGCATTTCAATAAAAGAAATTCAAAATGAACTTTGAAAAATCAAGAAAACGTAAGTGTGACAAGGTAAAGCACAACAAAACACTACTGAAATATTCCTACTCTTGCACTTCAATGAAAGAAATTCAAATGAACTTTGAAAAATCAAGAGAATGTAACTGTGACAATGTAAAGCACAACAAAACACTACTTAAATAATCCAACTCTTGCATATCAATGAAAGAAATTCGAAATGAACTTTGAAAAATCAAGAGAATGTAACTGTGACAAGGTAAACCACAACAAAACACTACGTAAATATTCCAACTCTTGCATTTCAATGAAACAAATTCAAAATGAACTTTGAAAAATCAAGAGAATTTAACTGTGACAAGGTAAACCACGAGAAAACACTACTGAAATAATCCAACTCTTGCATTTCAATGAAAGAAATTCAAAATGAACTTTGAATAATCAAGAAAATGTAACTGTGACAAGGTAAACCACGATAAAACACTACTGAAATATTCCGACTCTTGCATTTCAACGAATGAAATTAGAAATGAACTTTGAAAACTCAAGAGAATGTAACTGTGACAAGGTAAAGCACAACAAAACACTACTGAAATAATCCAACTCTTGCGTGAACCACAACAGAACACTACTGAAATATTCCAACTCTTGCATTTCAACGAAAGAAATCAAAAATGAACTTTGAAAAATTAGGAGAATGTAACTGTGACAAGGTAAACCACGACAAAACACTATTGAAATATTCCAACTCTTGCATTTCGTTGAAAGAAATCCAAAAGGAACTTTGAAAAATTAAGAGAATGTAAGTGTGACATGGTAAACCACAACAAAAAACTACTGAAATATTCCAAGTCTTGTATTTTACCGAAATAAAACCAAAATTAACTTTGAAAAATTAAGAGAATGTAACTGTGACAAGTTAAACCACATCAAAACACTACTGAAATATTCCAACTCTTGCATTTCACCGAAATAAAACCAAAATGAACTTTTAAAAATCAAGAGAACGTAAGTGTGACAAGGTAAACCATGACAAAACACTATTAAAATATTCCAACTCTTTCATTTCATCTAAAGAAATTCAAAATGAACTTCGAAAAATTAAGAGAATGTAACTGTGACAATGTAAACCACGACAAAAACTACTGAAATATTCCAACTCTTGCATTTCATCGAAATAAAAACAAAATTAACTTAGAAAAATCAATAGAATGTAACTCTGAAAAGGTAAACCACCACAAAACTCTCTTAAAATATTCCAACTCTTGCATTTCACCTAAATAAAAACAAACTTAACTTTGAAAAATTAAGAGAATGTAAGTCCGACGAGGTAAACCATGACAAAACACTATTTAAATATTACAACTCTTTCATTTCATCGAAAGAAATTCAAAATGAACTTAGAAAAATTAAGAGAATGTAACTGTGACAAGGTAAACCACGACAAAACACTACTGAAATATTCCAACTCTTGCATTTCAATGATAGAAATTCAAAATGAACTTTGTAAAATTAAGAGAATGTAACTGTGACAAGGTAAACCACGAGAAAACACTACTGAAATATTCCAACTCTTGCATTTCAATGAAAGAAATTCAAAATGAACTTTGAAAAATCAAGAAAACGTAACTGTGACAAGGTAAAGCACAACAAAACACTACTGAAATATTCCGACTCTTGCATTTCAACGAAAGAAATTCAAATGATTTTTGAAAAATCAAGAGAATGTAACTGTGACATGGTAAAGCACAACAAAACACTACTGAAATAATCCAACTCTTGCATTTCAATGAAAGAAATTCGAAATGAACTTTGAAAAATCAAGAGAATTTAACTGTGACTAGGTAAACCACAACAAAACACTACGTAAATATTCCAACTCTTGCATTTCAATGAAACAAATTCAAAATGAACTTTGAAAAATCAAGAGAATTCAACTGTGACAAGGTAAACCACGAGAAAACACTACTGAAATATTCCAACTCTTGCATTTCAATGAAAGAAATTCAAAATGAACTTTGAAAAATCAAGAAAACGTAACTCTGACAAGGTAAACCATGACAAAACACTACTGAAATATTCCGACTCTTGCATTTCAACGAAAGAAATTCGAAATGAACTTTGAAAACTCAAGAGAATGTAACTGTGACAAGGTAAAGCACAACAAAACACTACTGAAATAATCCAACTCTTGCATTTCAATGAAATAAACTCAAATGAACTTTGAAAAATCAAGAGAATGTAACTGTGACAAGGTAAACCACAACAAAACACTACTGAAATATTCCAACTCTTGCATTTCAACGAAAAAAAAACAAAATGATCTTTGAAAATTTAAGAGAATGTAACTCTGACAAGGTAAACCATGACAAAACACTACTGAAATATTCCAACTCTTACATTTCAACAAAAGAAATTCAAAATGAACTTTGAAAAACCAAGAGAATGTAACTGTGACAAGGTAAACCGCAACAAAACATTACTGAAATATTCCAACTCTTGCATTTCAACGAAAGAAATTCAAAATGAACTTTGAAAAATCAAGAGAATGTAACTGTGACATGGTAATCCATGACAAAACGCTAGTGAAATATTCCAACTCTTGCATTTCAATGAAAGAAATTCTAAATGAACTTTGAAAAATCAAGAGAATGTAACTCTGACAAGGTAAACCACGACAAAACACTACTGAAATATTCCAACTCTGGCATTTCAACGAATGAAATTCAAAATGAACTTTGGAAAATCAAGAGAATGTATCTTTGACAATGTAAACCATGACAAAACACTACTGAAATATTCCAACTCTTGTATTTCAACGAAAACAAATTCAAAATGAACTTTGAAAAACTAAGAGAATGTAACTGTGACACGGTAAACCACGACAAAACACTACTGAAATATTCCAACTCTTTCATTTCAACGAAATAAATCCAAAATGAACTTTGAAAAATTAAGAGAATGTAACTTTGCCAAAGTAAACCACGGCAAAACACTACTGAAATATTCCAACTCTTGCATTTCACGAAAGAAATCCGAAATGAACTTTGAAAGATCAAGAGAATGTAACTGTGACAAGGTAAACCACGACAAAACACTACTGAAATATTCCAAATCTTGCATTTCAACGAAATCAATCCAAAATGAACTTTGAAAAATTAAGAGAATGTAACTTTGACAAAATAAACCACGGCAAAACACTACTGAAATATAGCAACTCTTGAATTTCACGAAAGAAATCCGAAATGAACTGTGAAAGATCAAGAGAATGTAACTGTGACAAGATAAACCACGACGAAATGCTACTGAAATATTCCAACTCTTGCATTTCAACGAAAGAAATCCACAATGAACTTTGAAAAATCAAGAGAATGTAACTCTGACAAGGTAAACCACGACAAAACACTACTGAAATATTCCAACTCTGGCATTTCAACGAATGAAATTCAAAATGAACTTTGGAAAATCAAGAGAATGTATCTTTGACAATGTAAACCATGACAAAACACTACTGAAATATTCCAACTCTGGCATTTCAACGAATGAAATTCAAAAATTGAACTTTGGAAAATCAAGAGAATGTATCTTTGACAATGTAAACCATGACAAAACACTACTGAAATATTCCAACTCTTGCATTTCAACGAAAACAAAATCAAAATGAACTTTGAAAAATAAATAGAATTTAACTGTGAAATGTTAATCAACGACAAAACACTAGTGATATAGTTCAACTCTTACAATTCAACGAACAAAATTCAAAATAACATTTGAAAAATCCAGACAATGTAATTTTGATAAGGTAAACCACTACAGAACAGTACTGAAATAGTCCAACATTTGTATTTCAACGAAAGAAATCCAAAATTAACATTGAAAAATTTAGAGAATGTAACTGTGACAAGGTAAATCATGACAAAACACTTTTGAAATATTCCAACTCTTGCATTTCATTGAAAGAAATCTAAAATGAACTTTGAAAAATTAAGAGAATGTAAGTGTGACATGGTAAACCAAGACAAAACACTACTGAAATATTCCAACTCTTGCATTTTAACGAAATAAAGCCAAAATGAACTTTGAAAAATCAAGAGAATGTAGCTGTGACAAGGTAAACCACATCAAAACACTACTGAAATATTCCAACTCTTGCATTTCACCGAAATAAAACCAAAACGAACTTTGAAAAATTAAGAGAATGTAAGTGTGACAAGGTAAACCATGACAAAACACTATTGAAATATTCCAACTCTTTCATTTCATCGTAAGAAATTCAAAATAAACTTCGAAAAATTGAGAGAATGTAACTGTGACAAGGTAAACCACGAAAAAACACTACTGAAATCTTCCAACTCTTGCATTTCATCGAAATAAAACCAAAATGAACTTTGAAAAATCAAGAGAATGTAACTGTGACAAGGTAAACCACATCAAAACTCTACTGAAATATTCCAACTCTTGCATTTCATCGAAATAAAACCAAAATGAACTTTGAAAAATTAAGAGAATGTAAGTGTGACAAGGTAAACCACGACAAATCACTACTGAAATATTCCAACTCTTTCATTTCATCGAAAGAAATTCAAAATGAACTTTGAAAAATTAAGAGAGTGTAACTGTGACATGGTAAACCATGACAAAACACTAGTGAAATATTCCAACTCTTGCATTTCAATGAAAGAAGTTCAAAACGAACTTTGAAAAATTAAGAGAATGTTTCTGTTACAAGGTAAACCATAGCAAAACACTACTGAAATATTCCAACTCTTGCATTTCACCGAAATAAAACCAAAATGAACTTTGAAAAATTAAGAGAATGTAAGTGTGAAAAGGTAAACCATGACAAAACACTTTTAATAAACCACGACAAAACACTACTGAAATATTCCATCTCTTACATTTCAATTAAAGAAATTCAAAATGAACTTTGAAAAATCATGAGAATGTAAGTGTGAGAAAGTAAACCACAACAAAACACTACTGAAATATTCCAACTCTTGCATTTCAAGGAGAGAAATTCAAAATGAACTTTGAAAAATCAAGGGAATGTAACTGTCACATGGTAAACCACGACAAAACACTACTGAAATAATCCCACTCTTTCATTTCAATGAAAGTAATTCAAAATGAACTTTGAAAAATCAAGCTAATATAGCTGTGACAAGGTAAACCACAACAAAAGACCATTGAAACAATCCAACTCTCGCATTTCATTGAAAGAAATTAAAAATTAACCTCGAAAAATCAAGAGAATGTAACTGTGACAAGGTAAACCATGACAAAACACTAGTGAAATATTCCAACTCTTGCATTTCAATTAAAGAAATTCTAAATGAACTTTGAAAAATCAAGAGAATGTAACTGTGACAAGGTAAACCATATCAAAACACTACTGAAATATTCCAACTCTTGCATTTCACCGAAAGAAATTCAAAATGAACTTTGAAAAATTAAGAGAATGTAACTGTGACAAGGTAAACCACGAGAAAACACTACAGAAATATTCCAACTCTTGCATTTCAATGAAAGAAATTCAAAATGAACTTTGAAAAATCAAGATAAAGTAACTGTGACAAGGTAAAGCACAACAAAACACTACTGAAATATTCCAACTCTTGCATTTCAATGAAATAAATTAAAATGAACTTTGAAAAATTAAGAGAATGTAACTGTGACAATGTAAAGAACAACAAAACACTACTGAAATAATCCAACTCTTGCATTTCAATGAAAGAAATTCTAAATGAACTTTGAAAAATTAAGAGAATGTATCTGTGACATGGTAAACCACGACAAAACACTACGTAAATATTCCAACTCTTGCATTTCAATGAAACAAATTCAAAATGAACTTTGAAAAATCAAGAAAATTTAACTGTGACAAGGTAAACCACAACAAAACACTACGTAAATATTCCAACTCTTGCATTTCAATGAAAGAAATTCAAAATTAACTTTGAAAAATCAAGAGAATGTAACTGTGTCATGGTAAACCATGACAAAACACTACTGAAATATTCCGACTCTTGCATTTCAACGAATGAAATTCGAAATGAACTTTGAAAACTCAAGAGAATGTAACTGTGACAAGGTAAAGCACAACAAAACACTACTGAAATAATCCAACTCTTGCATTTCAATGAAAGAAATTCAAAATGAACTTTGAATAATCAAGAAAACGTAACTGTGACAAGGTAAACCATGACAAAACACTACTGAAATATTCCGAGTCTTGCATTTCAACGAATGAAATTCGAAATGAACTTTGAAAACTCAAGAGAATGTAACTGTGACAAGGTAAACCACGACAAAACACTACTGAAATATTCCAACTCTTGCATTTCAATGAAAGAAATTCAAATGAACTTTGAAAAATCAAGAGAATGTATCTGTGACAAGGTAAACCATGACAAAACACTACTGAAATATTCCAACTCTTGCATTTCAACGAAACAAAAACCAAATGATCTTTGAAAATTTAAGAGAATGTAACTCTGACAAGGTAAACCATGACAAAACACTACTGAAATATTCCAACTCTTACATTTCAACGAAAGAAATTCAAAATGAACTTTGAAAAACCAAGAGAATGTAACTGTGACAAGGTAAACCGCAACAAAACATTACTGAAATATTCCAACTCTTGCATTTCAATGAAAGAAATTCAAAATGAACTTTGAAAAATCAAAAGAATGTAACTGTGATATGGTAATCCATGACAAAACGCTAGTGAAATATTCCAACTCTTGCATTTCAATGAAAGAAATTCTAAATGAACTTTGAAAAATCAAGAGAATTTAACTGTGACAAGGTAAACCATATCAAAACACTACTGAAATATTCCAACTCTTGCATTTCACCGAAAGAAATTCAAAATGAACTTTGAAAAATCAAGGGAAATTCAAAATGAACTTTGAAAAATCAGACCTTTGGAGGGGGGAGGGGATCGTTCTGTGTCTCAATGCACAAAAAAAGTATAAAAAATGGGGGAGGGAAGGGGAGGAGGGGAGGGGAGGAGGAGGGGAGGAGAAGGTGGGAGGAGGAGGAGGGGAAGGGGAGGGGAAGGGGAGGAGGAGGGGGAAGGGGAGGAGGGGGGAAGGGGAGGAGGAGGGAGGAGATGGAGGGAGAGGGGCCCCTTTGGGGGGCCAAAGGGGGGTGGCCCTTTGGGCCCCGGGGGGGGGGGGTTTGGGGAACCTTGAGGGCCGTTGGGCCCTTTGGGGGTCCGGGGGCCCTTTGAGGACCAGGGGAGGGCCGTTGGGGGTCTGAGGAGGGCGTTAGGGGGACTGGGGCTCTTTGGGAGCTTGGGGGGACCTTTGAGTACCGGGGGCTTCCTTCGGGGTTGGGTAGGGGGATTGGAATCCTTTTGGCTTGGGGTAGAGGACCTCACAACACTGTTCAAATGGAACTTGTGTATTATAACGACCACAGAGTTTTACCCTCAAATTCTCTTCTAAAATCATCTTTTAAAATGTCTCTAACTGTTTCGCTGAAATAATCCCATAACCTGTCTAAAACAGTTTCGCCCAAATAATTCCCTAAACGTAATTTCAGCGTGTTCCTTTTGTTTTTGGCATCTCTGCGCTGAGGCATTTCAAATTAATAAGAAACCTGATTCCCGCGCTAAAACAATTCATCGCTAAGATGTTTCTTGGAGAACTGTTTCCATGGCGTTTGGTTATTAATATCTTTGGAGTTCGACCAAAAGAGTTGTTTCCGAGGCAAAGACATTAATGACTTGGATCTATTCCTGGAGAAATGTTGACAGTACCTGTCAGACATTATTAAACTTTGCCTGGAAACAATTTGATTAATGACGGACAGCACAGGTGTTCCAAATTCCCAATCGATTACGCAATCAATTTCCCAGAAATTCATCTCCCCTAGGGACTCTATGCCCATATTAGGAGCCCCGTCAGCATTAAAAATGCTGACAGGACCACGTGGTCCTGTCACGAGTAGCACCCCCCTCTCTACTAATATATCCGTGGAGGATGTTTCTTTGGGGTAAGGGACATTTCTATGAAGGGGGCGCCGGATTTCCAAGCATTATTTAAAAAACGATCAGAAATTAAATTAAAAAAAACAAGGTTTTTCAACTGAAAGTAAGAAGCAACATTAGAACTGAAAACGAACAGAAATTATAACGTATGTGACGGGATTCTCCCCCAAGTCAATACCTCGCTCTTTACGCTACAGTTTTTTTTAAGTGCTTTCAAAAGAGCTATCTATTCTAATTAAACGGCCTTTGTGATTCAGGGGTTTGTGAATCAATTTTTTTTTTAACTTTTAACGTAAAGAGCGTGGTATTGACTAAGGGGAGAACCCCCATATATACGTAATAACATATACGTAATAAAAAAAAAAAAAATGTAAAAAACAAGCGATACGGCTCAATAGTAATCGAAACTTTTAAAAACGGAATTTTGATGTCAATAAATGTATCAAAAGAATGTGTTTATAATGCTGATTCTAAATATATAAATTTTATTAAGTTTAGTTTTACTCATCAAAGGCTACGAGCCTGAGAAAATTTACCCGATTTTTTAAAGAGGGGGAAACATCCCCTACAAGTGAAAGAATTTTAATGAAAATCACACCGTCAGATTCAGCGTATCAGAAAACCCTATTACATAGGTTTCAAGCTCATATCTGCAAAAATTTGCAACTTTGTATTTTTTGCCAGAAGAAAATATAGGCTACTAATATAGAAGTTAGTTACGTAAGTTAATTTGTAAATTACGTCATAACCAAATTTAGAGACATCCATTTAGCAAAAGAAAAACAAAATTTTTTGCAAATTTCGTTTACTTATTCAATGACGGTGAGCCAAAATAAAAGCTGCATTAACTAAAAAACGATCAGAAATTAAATAAAAAAAAAACAAGTTTTTTAAACTGAAAGTAAGAAGCGACATGCGATTTTTTTTTCTTTCCTTTTTATTTTCTGTACTCCATTACATTCTCTTGTAGATGGTGGGGTATTGAATGCCATTATTATATAATAAAGCTTCGACAGAAGACAATAAATTTAACCCCTCACTCGTTAATCCAACTATTCATTATGCCGTACTGTGATTTATCTTATAAATTTATTTGCATCTCTTCTCCCTCCCTCCCTGTAAAGAAATGATTGACCGGCCGAGCCAGGACGGTCATCCCATCATCCCGTTTTAACTTTTTTGGTCCTAGTCGTGGTCACAACATTTGCTATTAGAGTGTAAACATCTGATGCTACGCACTCAAAGTGCTGTTGATAACTATTTACATTTCGTTGAATTGCTTCCGAACTTAGGAGGACCCAATTGTAAATATTCAAGAAATAAATCAGTAATGGAATCACGGAATACGGTTGTTGTAATATAATCCTTACAAAGCTAAAATATGTTTGCAAAGCTAAAATGTGTTTGTATACTAAAGTATATTCATGTGAAACTGTTCATGTTTTCTAATCCGTGCAGTAAGGGAAGAAAATACCAAAAATGATAAATTAGCTATACACATTTCTTGGTTCAAACTTTTATACTGAATCAATTGGTAAAGTTCATTTGTTCATATTTTGTCAGTTCATAGGTTCAGCAGAGAATAATAGCGAAGCCGTATCCAGGATTTTTGTTTCGAAGGAGGGGGGGGGGTGTTAAAAAAAATTACAAAACTCATCATAAACTTGTTTATATGCATTTTGTTACTTTTTAATAGCTGGAAAAATTTTCGGGATGGGGTTCAAACCCATTTACTCCCCCCTCTACATACTGCCTTGAAACCAAGCATTTCTCAAATATCGTAGCTTCTTTTTCGGCATTTATTTTTTTTTCAGTTCGTTGGACTTTTATCCATATGAACTCGCGAAAAAAGAAGTCTTGTAAATAATTTTGGGTACTGGTGCATTATGCGGGCGCCGTGAAGAAGTCAAGTTTGGTCAATGCTAATGAAATAAAATAGGATGAATATATAATAGTTTAGAAACACATTTGGGCTATATACGTATTTGCACATTAGGGGGGGGGGTTAATGCATAGCATACATTAAAATCTCTGCTTGACAACAAGGGGCCTGGGTTCAATCCTAGCTTCCGGGGGGGGGGGCCTGGGATTGCATGGAGATTACTCATTAGCGTCCACATATATCAAACAAAAAGAACAAGAAGTGAGCGTGATGCTTATACAAATTTCTGATTAAAATCATATATAACTGGGATGTCAATCTTCAAGCATAGACGTCAGTGAATATGTTCATATTCAAAATATGCATATTGTTTTATTCTATTCTCTTTATTGGACCGTTTCCGACGATAAAAACTCAAATTAAGAAATGATAAAATCCTTAGAAATTAAACTGTTGGTTTTTTGTCGCCCATTCAGTATAAGACATGTTAAAATAGTTTAGGCCTTGTTCTGGGTTAATTGCAGTGGTTATTCAGTCGATCAAAAGGTTATCATGAATCTAATGTTTATAATCTGTGTTTCACGACCTTTGATATTTGAAATTATAGGCTAATTTGAGTGATTTTAACAAGTCTTATAATGAATAGGTCTCATGATATAGTACCTAAATCGTGCTCTCGGATTGCTTAACCGGTCATTGCTGTACCAAAGAGAAACTTAAAGAAAATATATAGTGCGCGCATTTGTGTGAAAATGGATTACTACATGAGAAGTAAGTAAAGAGAAAGCCTCCTCAATTGCAAGTGGGATTTATAAGTAATCAAAGTTTGAAAACTATGTAGCTTAAAAGGAGACATTTAACACTTAATGATTCTAAATGTGTTACTTTTTTCTGACTTTTGACGTTGAAAGTTTTAAGCACAAGGAAATTTGTAGTATTTTAGAGAAAGGGTAGAAATATCCCTTAATATGGTTTAGATGAGTAAATTTAAAACCAAAATAATAGTGAATTCAGCAGATGTACTGAAAAGGGGTATTCCTTTGCACTCCTCGCTTAAAAGTGGAAGAATATTTCAGATGCAGAGGGTCCTTTACCGATATTGTTGGTGGTTCAGGCAAGGACACTCAGTTCAAAACATCTTCAGAATTGTATTGGCCTAACTAAAGAAGAATTTAAGGAGGGAAAGATTTACTTTGTTAAAGATCCAGATCCGGTTGTCGATTGTCCGTTTCGTAATTTTCTGCGTATATTAAACTTGGTCTGTGAAAGTCACAGATGTCCATATTTCCGTTTTTAAGTTTTGGTGAATGGGAGAGTTTCCTTCTTTTATTAATTAAATAAAAAAAAACAAGTTTTTTAAACTGAAAGTAAGGAGCGACATTAAAACTTAAAACGAACACAAATTATTCCGTATATGAAAGGGGCTGTCCCTTCTTCAATGCTTCGCTCTTTACGCTAAAGTGTTTTATTGTTTTAAAAAATTAAGTTGTGAGACAGAGTCAAACTTTAGCGTAAAGAGCGAGGCGTTGAGGAGGGGACAGCCCCTTTCATATACGGAATAATTTGTGTTCGTTTTAAGTTTTAATGTAGCTCCTTACTTTCAGTTTAAGAAACTTGTTTTTTATTTAATTTCTGATTGTTTTTTAGTGAATGCAACTTTCATTTTGTCTCACCGTCATTGAATAAGTAAACAAAAATTTGCATAAAAATTTCACTTTTCTTTTGTTAAATAGATGTCTCGAAATTTGGTTATGACGTAATTTACAAATTAACTTACGTAACTAACTTCTATTTTCGTATATTTTTTTTGCAGATATGAGCTTGAAACCTATGTAATAGAGTTTTCTGATACACTGAATCTGACGGTGTGATTTTCATTAAAATTCTTTCACTTGTAAGGGATGTTTCCCCCCTCTTTAAAAAAATCGGGTAAATTTTCTCAGGCTCGTAGCCTTTGATGAGTAATACTAAACTTAATAAAATTTATATATTTAGAATCAGAATTATAAACACATTCTTTTGATACATTTATTGACATCAAAATTCCGTTTTTAAAAGTTTCGATTACTATTGAGCCGTATAGCTTGTTTTATTTATTGTTTTTTTTTATTACGTATATGAGGGGGTTCTCCCCTTAGTCAATACCACGCTCTTTACGTTAAAAGTTAAACAAAAATTAATTCACAAACCCCTGAATCACAAAGGCCGTTTAATTAGAAAAGATAGCTCTTTTGAAAGCACTAAAAAAAACTAGCGTAAAGAGCGAGGTATTGACTTGGGGGAGACCCCCCTCATATACGTTATAATTTCTATTCGTTTTCAGTTCTAATGTTCCTTCTTACTTTCAGTTGAAAAAACTTGTTTTTCTTAATTTAATTTCTGATCGTTTTTTAAATAATGCTTGGAAATCCGGCGCCCCCTTCATAGAAATGTCCCTTACCCCAAAGAAACATCCTCCACGGAAAGATTCTCCAGAGTAACCCCCTCCTCTATCCACCCCCCTCCAGAAAAAATCCTTCCTGAAAATGTCTGTATACTTCCCAATAACCAATAAATAATGCTGGCAAGTCCGGCGCCCCCTTCCTGGCAATTTCCCTTCCCCCATGAAAACTTCCTTCATGGACAGATCCTCCAACATAACCCCCGACCCATCCACCCCCCCATTACCAGAAAAAAAACCTCCTGAAAACTTCTGTATACTTCCCAATAACCAATACTATATGTTAACATTCGGTAAAGTTCATAACTTTTAGCCCTCCCCCCAGGGACCTCGGGAGATTAAGTCATCCTAAAAGACATATTTATCATATTTTCGACCATGCTGAACAAAATGGCTATCTCAAAATTTTGATCGGGTGACTGGGGAAAAAATGAGCGTGGAGGGGGGGCCTAGTTGCCCTCCATTTTTTTGGTCACTTAAAAAGGGCACTAGAACTTTTAATTTCCGTTCCAATGAGCCCTCCTACGACATTCTAGGACCACTGAGTCGATACGATCACCCCTCGAAAAAAAAAACAAAAAAAATAAACACGCATCCGTGATCTTTCTTCTGGCAAAAAATACAAAATTCCACATTTTTGTAGCTAGGTGCTTGAAACCCCTACAGTAGGGTTCTCTGATATGCTGAATATGATGGTGGGATTTTCATTGAG
This sequence comes from Artemia sp. Qi Xiang Cuo, assembly GCF_049724085.1. NCBI lineage: Eukaryota > Metazoa > Arthropoda > Branchiopoda > Anostraca > Artemiidae > Artemia > Artemia sp. Qi Xiang Cuo. The sequence goes on from NC_142806.1 coordinate 34,699,419, forward strand.
GTTCTATAACTTTTAGGGGTCTTTACTCCTTTTTTTGAAAATCAGCCAAATTTTCTCAGGCGCGTAACTTTTTATGGGTAGCACTAAACTTGATGAAAATTATATATTTGAAATCAGCATTTAAATTTGATTCTTTTGATGTATCTATTGGTATCAAAAACCCGTTTTCTAGAGTTTCGGTTACCATTGAGCCGGGTCGCTCCTTACTTACAGTTCGTTACCACGAACTGTTTGATATTGTAATTTATTTCTCAGATAAACTTACAATTTCTTACTGCAGTTGTGTGAGATTTTCCTTGGAATATAATTGTCAGTGCGATCTCCTCAAATTGCACTTTGAAAATTCTAATGTTTAGAGGAAAATAGGTATGATAATGTGTAAAATTGTTTCTTCACGAGCAGCTGTATAGGATGAAACTTTAAAATTCAAATTTTAAATTAATTTTCGTATTTAACGAATAGAGATGCTAGTGACGTAGTTCTACAGTGATTATCAACTGTACAGGTATTGGGCCTTTAAAATTGTTGTCTTTTTGCAAGCTTAATATTTCCCATACTATTATGTTCTATTCTTTTCCATCAACCCTGTTATTCATATTTCATCAAACACACAACTCAAAAAAGCTAATTTCTAAACATTGCACCTTTTTTGTGCATAACATAGGCAAATCATTCCTTACATCATAAATGTCCATGGTAAAAATCGATTTTTATGTCATTTGTCTTTTGCAGAGAAGATGTCAGGACAGCAAACATCATCGCAGATGACCCAGAAGGTGTATCGTGCCTTGTTATTGATCGAGAAACATTCAATCAACTTATATCTAACCTTGACGAAATACGTACGAAGTACATAGATGACATACAAAATAGAAAAAAGTAAGTAACCATCACAGGTAGTTAACACTTTGGGGGTTGTAAATTCTTCTCCTTTTTTTACTACTGCTGCTATCATGGGTTTGGAAATATGGAAATCTTTCTATGTCACTCCCCTACAAGGCCGTACCCAGAGGGGGGTTTGAACCTCCCCCCGAAAGCTTTGTCTGGATCGTAAAAACGTAACGAAAATGGATATAAACAAATTTTGTATGCGTTTTTTGATTTTCCCCCCCCCTGAAATTTTTTTTTAAGTAAAACCCCCTCCGAAAAAAATCCTGGGTACGGCCTTGCTCACCTATTGCGCAACATAAGGACTACCAAAACACTTATATTAACGGGGACCATAGGTGCACACAGAAAATAATAGATAAACATTATAAAGAGTTGATACCGCCCTATTCATTTTTCTGGGAAGGGTGCTCTAAGGTGCCAGTCAAAAAGTGCCTTTCTATCCCACTACTACCCAACTTCCCCCAGAGGAGAGTGACTCTTAGGACCAACTTTGGAGTTTATACCCCCTCCCCCTCTGTCTATGCATGGCTGAAACTCTGATAATATTTAATAGTGCTAAAGGCTTGGTGTATCCGTTGTTCACTCGCGTAATATGCGTTCTCTATGTCTAATATGGTTGTTGCGTGTATCTCCTGGGTTTTAAAAATTAGCTAATTTTTTGGACGGAGAAAAATTATTATTAACTTTTTTTGGCCATAAATACGAATAATATGTGAAAATAAATCCAGAAAACTCTTTAACATACGTCAATGTGTAATGAAATTGACGTTCGACATGCAGATGTTTTTGAATAATATTTTGCAAATATTAATATTTTAATATGTATCTTCGATGATCTAAAGCCAAATTCTGAGGATTTCTCTTCTTAGTGTTTTGTAGGGGTTTATGGGGTGGGGGATATTCGATGCAGCTTGAAAACTACATAGGCTATTATGGTAAGCTAAAACATATTTAGGAAAGGTACCTTTCACAAGCTCGGAGTAGCTAAATTCATACTTGATCGTCAAATAAAGCAAAAGAAGAACAACAAAAACAAACAATTAAACAATACCAGAAAAGAATGTAATGTTATGTTTCAAATACTTAAAATGTTAAGAACAAAAACAAAGTGAACTAATGAAATTAGAAGGCCAATGTCAAGTCAACAAAAATCCCCCCCCCCCCAAAAAAAAAACTCGTAAAAATAAAAAGGGGATAAATTAGAATAAAAACAAAAACATAAGTTAGTTGGTGACTAAAAAACATAAATATAATACCCCAAAATTTGTAAAATGGGAATTAATTATTAACTTTGAGGTAAAGCGTGAGTGCGGGGGGGGGGGGGCTGCGGAGATTCACTGGGTAAAAATATCAACTGTTGACGGAATAACATTTATTATATATATTTCCGTTCAAACTCTGAGTTGGTCACCTATGGGGACTTTTGTTAAAAAACCCAGCGAGACGTAGATTTAAAGGGGTGACGATGTATAAAGAAAAAGGGGTGTGATTTGAGAGTTATGAAGGGCATTGTTGTCGAAACGCAAGGTAATTTTTGCTCTGCCTTCTTTAAGGGTGACAAGATTAGCTTTTTAAAAAAGGGAAATAGAAGGTAATGTACCCTCCTTGAAGATAATTCTTAGGCACCTTTTTTGTACTGCCTCTATTCTGTCCTACAATTCAATGGAAATGCCAGGATGCCAAACAGGACAGGCGTGCTCAAGGGTTGGGCGTACAAATGACAGGAAAATCCTCAAACAGTGCGATTTAGGAACCTTGAATCGAATTTTGTCAATATTCCCGCTTGGAACTTTGCCGTGACAATACTGGCTGTGTGTCCACATGGCGACCATGTTTAGATATTTAAATCGATTAATGGATAATAAATTCCCTGTTACCGTTCAGTGAAAGAACTTTGTACAAGGATGATTTTAAATAATAAGAGTGGCTACTTAAAAACTGAAAAAAATAAGGACCTATATATCGAGAAACGATTGAATCATTCACTTGTTGGGGGTTAGAAAACCAACGGCTATACCTCGAATTTTCATAGTCTTATAACAGAGGGAAAATATGGTTTCCAAATGCTTCTTTGGATTAAGTCACTCATTTCGACATCATTTAAATTTAGTTTGTCTTTTAAATAAAGCTGTCATTTCTATTTCTACTCTTTTTTGTTATATATTTTAGAAATGCATTTTCCCCTGCCACGTTTACTTGGGGGTGCCAGTGTCTCTAAGTAAGGTGGACAATCTATTGGTTTATCTCCATTTAAAAGTTGAAAGATCTGTCATTGTCTCAGTTTAGTCATATTGTATAAATTTTAAAACCATTTTTCATGGTTTCATGGTGAAACGGTGTCACCAAGTAGGGAGCCCATTGTTCTCACCTTAGAAACCTTTAAGTTTTGTCAGACGGAGGGTAAAACACATATTTGAATGCTATATAGTCGATATGTCGCTCGTAAAACGGTCATATGCAGAGATACTATAATAAACTGCTTACTAACAATAAAGTACTTAATTAATATAGTTGACAAGCTGGCATTTTCTTCTTAATTTCGATTTTTAAAAGAAGAAGGAATTTTAGAAAGGTAGAACTGTATTGTTACATATTAATGTAACAACTACTTGAGACTTCTGCCCAAGATTCCATTGATGAGACCTATTCTGTGCTCTTTTAAATTTCACTGAAGGGTTTCTTTTGATTCGGAAAAACAAAAGCTATGTTGCAATAGGACTACAGCCAGAGAGAAACTTCCTTTTCCATCGAAGAAATTGTGGAATGACATGGAGATAGGATTCTGGGAAACTATTAAGCAAATATTCTTGTCAACGCATTTATGTTAAAAGGCACAGGGTGATTGACTAAGTCAGGAATCTCTAAACGTTTTTGCTGGAGGGCCGTATTGACTGTCTAACAGCAGTATTTGGGCTAACTACACACTAGAGGTCGAAATTAGAAAGCATCAAAACGAGGCCTCGTTCACAAACGAGGGCCGTATTGACTGTCTAACAGCAGTATTTGGGCTAACTACACACTAGAGGTCGAAATTAGAAAGCATCAAAACACAGATGTTTTTAATTATATATTTCATATTATTAAATTTATAATATTTATATTATTTAATATTATATTTCATATTATTTGATGATACATTGATACACTGCACATGAACACTTGGATTAGTGGGAATGGTGAAATTGTTTCCTGGATGCCAAAATAGCAGATATTTCTTGCTTTAGATTTGATATCTCCAACGTCTTCAGTGACCTTAGATTATCATCAGACAAGTTAGTTCTCAAATTGTTCTTCACAGGTTTCATCCTTAAAAATGTTTTCACACAAATATATTGTTCAAAAGATTGAAAGGTACCGTGATTAAAAAGCTTTGACATTAGGAAAGTCTTCCTTAGGCAAAAACTGGTAAAAATTCTAAAGTCCTTCTCCTTTGAACTTATCCCTAAGGAGGTCATTTGCTTGCAACTCAATGACTTCCAGCTGCAGGTTATTTAAGCAACTGGCCACATCTGCTTCAAAGGAATTTTGAAATAACTTCACTTCTTCTTCCTTTGAATCCAAGTAAAAAACTGCTCCTGAAGCTGCATCTAGAGGTCTTTGATGATGTCGCATTCAAATATGTAGGGAGCTGTTGCTTCAGCCATGAAGACCTTGCATAGCTGAAAGTGTGTGAAGTTATTGGCCTGTTCTTGTTCCAAAAACAAGACAAGTTTAAATCTTAGGGCATTTAGGTGAGTGTATAGATCAGAAACTAGATTTGTCTCTTATAGTTGTAGGTTCAGAAGTTTTAAATATGACCAGTAATGTCTGCAGCAAAGGCCAATTTCTATACCTACTCTTCATCAAGCAGTAATAGGTGGGACTTGCCTTTACTTTCAAGGAATTAATTTATTTTCTTTCTTAATCCGATTACCTACTCAGGAATCCCTCACAACTTAGCCATTTTACTACTGTGTAATATGGTAAATCTTGCGATTCCGTGTCTGTATCTTTCAACATGTCTCTGAACTGTCTACGGTTGAGCCCATGTGACCTTATTAAATTCATCGTTCTCACCATAGGATTCAGTAAACTCCCAATGCTTTTATATTTAGCAAACAAAGCATACTGGGGGATAATACAGTGCAGGTACATTGGTTGTGGAATGTGTTTCTCGTTACACATCTGCTCCACTTTTCCAACCAAGCCTTGTTTTTATACCACTTGTGTTCTTTCCTCTATCAACAGTCAAGCAACTGAAGTTAGTCCAGTCCAATTTATAACCAGCAAATATATTTTTCAATTCATTGAATATATCCTCTCCAGTAGCTGTGTCTTACGTGCTATGTGGTGAAGCCAACTCTTCCATTAGATGGCGCTATATCAATTCATTGACTTTGAAAAGTCAACAAAAAGATATAAAACCATTCTGGCGATTAAAGGATCCCCAGGGGCCTGATTAGAGGATCTCGCGGGCCGCATCTGGCCCGGGGGTCGTAGTTTGAAGATCCCTGGTCTAAGTAGTTAACAATAGTTTTCGAAAGGTTTTTAATATGAAATTATGGGCTTTCTAATAAAAAACCAAAAAAAAACGGAACGTAATCCATGTTGGCATGTGTATTCTTGTTTTTTTCCTGGTTCGGCAATTTTCAATGAATCAGCAGCTCCCTGGAGTTGTCGACCATCCCTGACCTAAACTACTACCTTGATGATGTGTCTTTTTATTGCAATTGATATAAAGCGATCTAGAAAGCACAAGAAATTTACAAATATTTTAAATTTGAGGTTTTTTTAAGGCGTGCATCCTCAATTTTTTTTCTTTTGAGGGGGAGGGATGGGGTGCTAAATTTTAAAGGCATTTTTTACAGACTCGTATAAATGCAAATATAAACTATACAAAGTTAAGCTACACTCAATCCAAGCGTATATTCGTTGCCCCACCCTCTAGATGTTCTACGTATTTCAACATAATCATATAAACTTAAGTAAATATAAGTAAGACCCTTGGTAGATATGTTAAGTTTCTCATTGATATTACAGAAATAGTCAGATCATAATTCTCTTATAATTTACATATACTATATAAATACACCTCTGTTCTCTAGGTATAAGCATGTCGAATAACTAATTTTGTTAATAAGATGGGTAAGTTCGACGAAGGAAAAAACTGAATAAAACTTTCAGGTTTTCGATCACTATTAGCAAACAATTGTTTCTCCGGAAAACCTTTTTATGCCCCCAATCAAGGTCATATCCAGGCGGCAGGTATTGCTGGGTTTGAACCCCTCCCTCTAATTTTTGTCCGAACCACAAAAACGTAACAAAAACCCATATAAACAAATTTGTGATCCATTTTTTTAAGTTTTTGGGCACCTCCCACCCCTCGAACAAAAATGCTAGATACATCATTGCCTCCAAGTATTGGTAAAAAATAGATAAAAAAGGGAAAAATTCTTTTATTTTTTTTAAATGAGAAACTTCTAAATATCCAGTTAAACATCATCAACCCATCAATATATATTATACATCCTTGCCTCCAAGCATTGGTAAAAAAAAAGGGAAAAATTCTTTTATTTTTTTTTTAATGAGAAACTTCTAAATATCCAGTTAAACATCATCAACCCATCAATATATATTTTATATATATATATATATATATATATATATATATATATATATATATATATATATATATATATATATATATATATATATATATATATATTTTGTGTTTTTCATTTTTTGAATGAACATAAGACTTACCAAATAAAATGGTTTAGTTGGCAACTGGCTCAAATCTTAACGATTGAAACTTTAGCTTAACTTCCTAGATTTTTCTTCTTTATTCAACGAGATTGTTTCCCCGGGACAAAAGCGAGAATTATCAATAGGGCATTATTATCTCCGAAAGAGTTTTAATGGAACTAGAGAAAAAAATCATCAGAATATTGGAATTAGGAAAGCTGGAGAAATTTGGAGAGAAAAGCTGGCTTGTTGACATTTGTATATTATAACCAAACGAAGCGCTTACCAGGGCAGGGGAAAGGAAGGCCAAATGTCACGATTAAAACATTTGTACTTCTTGTACACGTGTAAGTGTCTTTTGGAGACAATAATTGGATTGGCCTATATATGTCAAAGGAACCGAAAAAATTGGCTGGTGATTCAAGAAGATAGATTTTTCAGAAGAGGGGGAAAATTGTCTTTCTGGTTATTTGACTGCTATTAACTAACGATTTTTTTTTAGATGTCAAAAATACTAAGTTCAATTCTAGTGTCCTCTCTATTTTCTAACTATTTCAGCGTGGAAGAAAAGACAACCAGATAAAATTAGGTGCTGTACTAAATTGTATCTTGATAAAGCCATACTGCTACTACTAAATACTTGTTGTAGTGGTGTAAAGCTGTTTAAGGCCGATACATTGTTAATCACCTAAGCTAAAAAAAAAAAAGACAACCAAATAAAATTAGGTGCTGTACTAAATTGTATCTTGATAAAGCCATACTGATACTACTAAATACTTGTTGTAGTGGTGTAAAGCTGTTTAAGGCCGATACATTGTTAATCACCTAAGCTAAAGAAAAAAGACAACCAAATAAAATTAGGTGCTGTACTAAATTGTATCTTGATAAAGCCATACTGCTACTACTAATATTGTATCTTGATAAAGCCATACTGCTACTACTAAATACTAGTTGTAGTGGTGTAAAGCTGTTTAAGGCCGATACATTGTTAATCACCTAATCTAAAAAAAACAAAAAACAACCAAATAAAATTAGGTGCTGTAGTAAATTGTATCTTGATAAAGCCATACTGCTACTACTAAATACTTGTTGTAGTGGTGTAAAGCTGTTTAAGGCCGATACATTGTTAATCACCTAAGCTAAAAAAAAAAGACAACCAAATAAAATTAGGTGCTGTACTAAATTGTATCTTGATAAAGCCATACTGCTACTACTAAAAACTTGTTGTAGTGGTGTAAAGCTGTTTAAGGCCGATACATTGTTAATCACCTAAGCTAAGAAATTGACTTTGTTGACCGTTACTAGCCTAACTGCCAGTAGCTAAGAAATTGACTTTATTGACCGTTATGAACTGCCAGTTGTCTGTAGAAAACAGTTTTTTCTAGGGCATCAGAGGTCGGTAAATTCAATTTTATTTGAATTTTATTATATACAAAGACTTTATTTTCTAACTATTTTTGCGTATGAGAAAAAGGGGATACAACGTATTTTGAAAAGGAAAAACGAAATAACATTACATGCTTGTCTCTTGGAAGAACTATACTGCTAATGTTACTGCTAATAACCTGAGCTAAAGTAAAGGGGCTTGAGATCGATACGTTATTAATAACCAAAAGTCAACAAATGACTTTATTGACTGCTATTAACCATCAGTTGTATTTTGAATTTGCTAAGGCAGCAAAGATCAGTCAGAGTCAATTTTGATATCCAAAATTTCATTTTCTAACCATCTCCACCTATGAGAAAGGAGGTGTAACGTATTCGAGGAAAAAACAGAACCGAACGAACTTTAATGCGGACTTAAAAATTTCTTGGAAAAGTCCTAGTAGTACTACTCTTACATAAAGACTGGTATAATGTAAAGCCGCTTGTGGCCGATACGGTATTGAACCTTTCTCCTTGCACCACTATATTAAAAGGGTTTGCTTTGACTCTTGCCCAAGGAAACGCAGAGATTTTGTATCATTACAGTATAATTTGGGGCGTCTATACCGAACATTTAAAATCTTAAAGCAAATTCTGGTAAGAGCATATTGCTGAGTGAAAATATCTTTTCTTTGTACATTGTAAAATTTGTTTTATCACGCACAACATATTGCTATTTTTTCTTCTTTTTTTTATGCCGTGACGCCTTTTGAATATTAGGTGGTCGAGATAAAAAATTTTTTCTTTTTATTCAAACAAAAAATTATGAAACACAGCATTTTTTTCAGACAAAAATTTATGAAAGATTATGGAGTTTCATTGTACAAAAAATACTCAAATTTCTCTGAAAATGAAGAAATGAGGGAGATTAGACTTCATTTCGCTTAAGTCCTCCCCCTTCGGGTAAATTTAGTTCTTGTTCCTGTTCCCCATAGAAAAGGATCTGTCGAAAAGAATAAAACCATTTCTACAAAATTTATGTTTGTTGTCTTGCGTTGATTTTTCCTTTTTTCCGCTTGTTTTTACAATGATAATTCATTTTGTTTCAATTTCACTACTGATTGTGATTACAAGAATTTCTTCTTTTTTCACAGAATACAAGAGGAGTATGCTCATGTGAAACTTAGTGATCTGCGAGTGATTGCAACTCTTGGTGTGGGTGGTTTTGGTCGAGTCGAACTTGTTCAACTTGCTGGTGATCCTAGCCGTTCTTTCGCCTTGAAGCAAATGAAGAAAGCACAGGTATGTTCTAGGTCACTAATAATCATAATACACGATCAAAACTAATAAAATCGCTGGCTTCTATTTACTCGATGACGTTTGAAAACACGCCATCTAGTTTGACCCTTGAGAGGGAGATGTATTTATTATACTAAATGACACCATCAGTATTAGCAGCCCCCCCCTCGAGGAGTAAAAACTTGTCAGAGGGGGTGGCAAAAATACATTAAAAAATAATACAGGACAAAATAAATAATAAAACAATCAATACAAATCGCACATCCTAATCGGTACCACAAACTTTACGACTAAACAATTTCAACTTTACTATGGTAATCATACCCCAAGAGGCCATAATTATTTATTTAGAACCCCCCCCCCTCCAAAAAACAACTAAAATTCATGCTTACTAAAAAGGATTTACACTTAATAGGATTTAATTGCTCTCTTAAACAAAGAAATATCACTAATAGGTTTAATATTCTGGTCAAGATGGTTCCAACTTTGAATTCCCCTATGAAGCTCAGAAAACGTCGACCGGGTCGAAACAGCCAATGAAATATTAATCTCTGCGAAAGATTGAGTGTCATAATCGTGGACCGAGTATCTCAAATTTGCTAAACTATCCAAACATGAAAGATTTGTACCATGTTTTAGTCTAAAAATAAACAAAACGGTATACAACTCTCGTAGTCTCGAAGCTGATAATATCCTTATTCGCTCATAGACGTCCCGTACCGAATCATGGGGTTGTAGGCCAAACAATAATCGAACGACGATATTTTGTGGAACTTGTACAGACAGGACAATTGAAGCAAGTGTATCAAGGCAAACATTACTACAATATATATGGATAGACAAGGGAAAAATAAAGAAGGCGTTGGACAAATGGAAAGAAAATATGCTTAAGTTTTCTCATTATACCTAGGTTACGAGCCAAAATTTTACTCACAGACTGTACATGGCACTTGAATGATAAAATTTCATCAATATAAACCCCCCAAGTATTTAATCGAAAAAACTCGATTAAAATTCCAAATTATGTTACAATTTCTTGAATCCAAGGATAAAAAACAATGATCGAGAAAAAATGACAAAATTTGACTTACCCAAATTAATGTTAAGCCGATTTACTTTCATTTCTCATGTTAAATGCGATGTTAGATTTCTTTTTTATATAGCCCAGCTCGAAACTTCTCTTTATGTACGGGTGTCTAAAAATTAGCGTTATCCCCACTCCCCCCGAAAAAACTAGAAAAAAGTAATTTTGAGCTCGCCACTTTGTCGTTGTCTAAACGGAAGGAAAGGATTTTTTTAATTAAAATTGAGTATTTGCGGGTATCAAGTCATGGCTAATTGTAGAAAAAGCCAAGATGGATAGTCCGAGTGAGTGAGAGGCAGATCTGGCAGAAGGCCTTTTAGGATTGTACAGAGATGATGTCATTTTACTTGATTTTAATTAAAATCAAGTAGTTGCGGACATCAAGCCATGTCTAATTGTAGGAAAAGCCAAGACAGATAGTCCAAGTGAGTGAGAGGCAAATCTGGCACTAGCCCTTTTTAGGATTGTATAAAAATGATGTCATTTCACTTGTTTATAGATAAGTCTATCTATCATCCATCTGTCCATACATCATTCCTAGGGCAGAACTAAGGTAGATAGTCATAGAACTAAGGGATGAAAGATTGGATTGATTTTGGGTTGACGCGTGACGGACAGTGTCCACTGGACTTGTATGCAAAATGGGGAACTGAATTTGCTGGGACTCACAGGCGAACAAGAGACATAAGCCTAATAGGCTTGGCCGCTTGTAGTCTCAGGTGGAATATCGTGTCATAGGATTGACACATGACCAACAACGGTTAAACAAACATAGATTCGTTTTTTAATGTTTTCCGCCATAATATATTTCAAAGAAAAGTCAAGAATGATAATAAAGCCTAAGACGAGCTGAAATAAAGTCATGTAATACTTCGAACTTGAAAGAACTGAAATTGCTAAAATTAAGGTGGGGCCGTCCCACCAAACGCCTTGAAGCCCAGTTGTCAAATTGTGTTTTATTGGAAACTAAACAAGTTTCTTCAAAATATACCTATATGCGTTTTAAAAGTCTTATTTAGGTATCGATTTTCTGTTGAATTAATCTTCTATCGAAGTTGAAATGAATCGAAATGAAAAATAATGATGAAAAAAAGTATCCTTTTAAAATGGTAAAACTAAACTGAAAGAAATGAATACATTTCTTCTAAGATTTTGTTTTCTGTAGACTTGATTAGTATTTTTTTTTTTTTTTTAATGTTTTTTTCAGGCTAAGGTGAAATTGACTATTGTCTTTAGGGGGCTTGTGGAGGTGGCAGCCCCCCCTCTTACTTATGGGTATTTAGTGTTGGCCTGATTCTTCATTTTAATTTCTGTTTGGGTTTAAGTTCATTTGCTCATTCATAGTAATTTTTGTTTGTTATAAGTTTGAGTTGGTTGTTCATTTTAATTTTTCTTTGTTTTAAATTTGACTTATATACGTCTTTATTTCTGCTCGTCTTACTTCAGTTTTTTGGAAATGTTTTGCAAAAATAACTGAATTAAAATGAAATTTTTGTAAAGTGTATTGGCAACACTTGAGGCTTAGCAATAATGGAATATCTGAGAGGACTTTCCATCGTAGCTCACTTGCTGCACTATTAGCCTAGAGTAATAGAGGTGTTGGTTCAAGTCCTTACTGATCGCAGATTTCTTGTAATCAAAACGTGTATGGTTTTTTCCAATTAATATGGAAAACTTTTACTCTGTATAATTTGCTTTGCTTACGGCCCTTAGTCTCCGCTCTGTACTTTGTAACACTAAACTTAAACGTCTATCAGTTCCTTGCTTTTTCAACAAGACGAACCTCTTTATTACGTGGATTTTCCTCTCTTGGTTTCGTATCTTATGGCACATCCAGTGCCTAGGAATTTCTGATGTTGCAAAATATGTGGATGGATAGATAGAAATATAAATAGTTGAGATAAATCGTTTCTTGGTAAACTTGAATTAGTGAATAATTAGAAACCTCCGTAAGGTCCAAAATATGGGCCTAGGCACAGTTAGTAAGCTTGTCACTGATTATCTTGCTGGAAAACAAAGCTGAATTCTTAGAAATTGACAATTCATGTTCTCAGTTCTTTTTTATTAAATTTTTTTATAATTAAAATATGCATCAGTTTGTCCCCAGACATTCGTAACAAAAATTTGACATGTAACATCCAACCTGAGGGGCCTGTTAAATACTTAGGTATTAATGTTGAACATGCTTTTTCTAATTTCTTTTTTTTAATATACTTGTGTATATTTTTCTTTAAATATACTTATTATGAATTATACCTGACATTAAATTCTTGCTTTGTGTCTTTCACTAGATATTTTCCCAGGAGTAGTCTATCAATTCAAATGCTCTTGGTTGCGCAAATCTCGTGGTGTAGCTGAAATTCATGTGCTTCAGATATCATCCTGATGGAAAAATATACGATGTATTTTGAAAGTGTGTTTTTTTTAGCACAACGTACCAATCCCCACGTATAATTATTTAGATTATTACTTGATCTCCTCTGCTAATTAAAAAAGTTTTTCCAGCAAATTCATCGTACTAGAATTATTCCTAAGAAATGATAACATTCTTCCAGCTAGTTCGTAATATCCCTTAATCAAAATCTCTAAGGACCCTTGATAGGTGACGCAGGGAGTCTAATGAGGATTTATTATAAGACTAGTTGACAACACCACTTAATCTCTTGTCTGCGTATAGGACTCGTTACAGATTACGCCAAAGAGTCTGGGAAACTAATAAGGCTAAGAACTGTTCAATGTCCGAGGAGAAAAATGTCGAATGCCATCTATCCCCTGTCAATGTCACAACTTGTTGGCTGTTGACTGAATGATTTTCCTTAATTGAAGTCGAAGGGAGATACAGTGTTTTGAAGTTGTGCAGGGACTGAAGTACTAATATTGCCTATTTTGTCATTTTTGTACTCATTGGCTTATGTACCATAGGAAAAAATTAGATTAATAAATCGTTATTTTGACGAAGTTCCCAACCCCACTATTAATGAAAATTGGACACAGCTGAGGCACGTATCTAGGTCTCTGTGAATTTCCAACCTGTCACATGTGTGGAATATGTTTTACGGAAAGGAAGGATGTACATAATATGGCAAATTGCTGAGAAAAGGCACATAACATACCAAGTCCGGTAAAATATGAGCTTTTGCGAAATTAACCCAGTTTCCCTTCCCCTCTTGGTAGCATCACAGCTTCCAAGGGAAGAATTATCAGTAAGCGTAAGTAATTATATAATTAAGATTCTCTATAGGTTACTGCTCTGTAGAAAATCGAAAAACAGCATCCTAGAAAATAGGTTTATTCTTAGTTCCCCCCCCCCTTCTGAAGGGTCAGATATGTGTTTGCTTGTGTTAAAAAAAATCACTATTGGATTTGTATTAATCAATTAAGTTAAGTTTGGTTCCGCTATTAACTAATCCAAACCATAGGACCTGGGGTAAAATTAATAAAGTTACTTTTGTTTACCTTTTTCGGTACAATTGGGATTTATTTATATTTCTTTTGCAGAAAAGTACTGAATTTACCTTCTCTCTTTTTTTCATTTGTTCTCTTTCACAGGAATGAAAATTCCAACTTTTTTTTTTTTTTAGAGAAAAAAGAGTTTTCCCTTAAGAAAGTCAAGAACGACGTTAAAATTTAAACCGAGTCGAACTTAAGCTATTAATATTGAAGCTTAACTTGCGCTTATACAAACAATACAAATTTTCAAATGATTACTTCTTGTCCATTTACTTCAAGAAGTGAATGTACGCCTTTTATTTTATGATACAGAGTTTTCAGCGTGACTGGAAACTGTAGAATTTTCAGTCTGAATTGAAAGACACTAAGTAACTAAAACCCCAACAACAACCAAGGATGTCATATCAGCATAAGCGTTTTGCACCTTCTTCAATTCTCAATACTTGGGGATCATTTTCGGGATCGTCTTCAATGACAAGATAAAGAAATTGGGGCTCTTTCGGAATAATGAAATTTGCTTATAGGTACTTTCCTTTTGATGACTGACTAATATTCGAGTTGGCTTTAACCTGAAACTTTAGCCTCACGATTAAAACCATGAAACAACGATGAAACTTTTCGACAAAATAACGATTTGCATGTGATATACGTACAAGGAATGCTAGTAATCTGGTGACGGAGTATAGGAGTGGAAGTCGAGCTGGATTTCAAATGAAACATCTGGTCCAGGGGGTATGGAATTCCCTCCCAGATGGTGTTAAGGCGGCTGAAAACCAGCATTTGTTTAAAAAAGGAGTAAAGAAATTTTGCTAGGGGGGTGAGGAGCCATGATTCAGATCTCGAAGATAGATGTTACAATTTATTTTCTTTTGTTATTATCTTTTTTTCTTTCTTTTTTTATGTGTTTTATGAGAATGTTCAATAGTACGTGTTCCGCTTTACGAAAGTTTTCGATACATGTTTTTTAATTGGAATAAACAGGAAAAAGTAAATTTGTTTGAAACTTTTTCCCTTGCACCTTTCAAAAAACGCAGCTGGTCGCCAAAGCCTACCCTTAAGAAAGTTCAGTTGAATCAATGAATGTCTGAAAACTCCTGATTTATTGCATTTATTCATAATTTATGCTGTCTATGGCAACACTGAATTTAGTACCACTGTGACGACATTTCATGTCACCTATTGGCTTCTTAATTCCCTTATTTTTCGTTTCGCTGTAGTAAACTCACGTTCAATCACTTTTATAACTGTGTAGGATAAATAAGTGTAAATTCTTGACTTTGGACCCAAGAGGACCATTCTGGAAAAAAGAAACAGCTATGCAATGCTTACTTCAGATTTAACCCACTTTTCTGAATGACTCTTTAAAAATAATGCTCGTCGTCATATAGTATCGATTTTTTGTTTCCACAATGAAGTTTGCTGGCTTGTTCTGTGATTCTGAACTAAGCCGGCATCAGGGGGATAGGGGTATGGGTTTGAAACCCCTCTACTCTCCCCACTGGAAATACTATATAAAAATAGGGACTTTTTGATAATAAACCGCTAGTAACAAACTCTTCTATAGTTGAGACCACAGTATAAAGATATAGCAGTAAGTTTACCGCAGATAATTTCTGGCTCTTCATTATCGGTGCGAACAAACAGATCCTCCCACTTATTCTTGTATTAGCGTGTACAAACAGCTCCTCTCATTTGATCTGCTATCAGCGGTCCAATTACCCTGAAACACGTATTTTGGCAGAAACTTTCTCAAAATGCCTTTGGAACCAACTTGAGACTTCGAAACCTACTTTTAATTCCTAAAAACATCTAATAATAACATTGCACTACTAATTACCGATTTTCATATGTGTATTGGAATAAATTAATTTAAAATTAGTTTCTTCAATATTTAGTGTTCCAACGCTGAAGCCAAGTTTCGCGTTCAAGAGAAACCTGACTTGTCTACCCGTGAAAAGATCTAATGTCGCTTATGTTTCTACGTTCTCTGGAGCACTCGCACCTCGGTCCGGGTGTTTATAATGGGTGAGATAGGGAAAGATCACACTGTCTATAATTTATATACTGTGGTTGAGACTTTCCACCTCCCGAATCAAAACTTCGGGCTCTGCCTTTTTCACACCTTTCAGTGCTTACTTTATTCTTGTTTGCATCATCTCGAACGCAACTGCTTTCAATTTATCAAATCATAAGAAAGCAATTGGTTTACGAAGATATTCAAGGCACCATGATTAGTTACCATATTGGGACATTTTTAGGTACTACCATACTCAGCCAAAAGGTTTAGTAAATTGAAATTGAATTTAAATTTACGCTTTTCATCAGTATCATGAGTTTGACGTTATAGACAACCATGATTTACCATGATAATCATGTACCATGGCCCATAAAAAGTACCACTAAGGGTACATTAGTACTATGTGTGGCAGGAAAGTCTAGAAAGCAAAGGCCAAGAAGTCCAAAAAAAGCAAGTTTTAACTAAAATGGGACTACTCTGATATAAAAGTAGACTCCTTCGAGGTCATATCCGGGGGAGGAAGAGTCCGGGTTTGACCCCCCTCCCCGATTTTTTTCTAACACTTAAAAACGTAAAAAATGTGTATAAAAAATTTTGATCCGTTATTTAGTTTTTTTGTGTCCCCCCCCCCCGCCCAAAAAAAGGAACAGATTCTGTATGCACCCTTTGACTCCTTGTAAACTTACGCATACTTTCTATACTTTTGTACAATGGCGCTCTTTTATTTCCGCTCTTTTTGATTTGATTGAAAAGCTACACACTAGGTCCTTGCCTGCACCAGAGGCATTTTTAGAGTTAGACCATTTAGACTATGGAAGGAAAGTCGAGATGCAAAAAATCGAACAAAGATTTGGATGCGTTTGAATGTACTTAAGAAAACAACTAGGGATACATAACTTACGTCCTAAACAAAGTGCAAGCAATTAAATAACTGATTGACAATCCTAAGCATGTACTCAAATAAGGACAGACTATAGAGAAACAGAGCTTACTTGCAAAATACGTTGTGACTCAAGAACATTCTGCTGTTTTTGCTGGCTTAAAATTACATGTAAAAGAACCGTTTTGCATTTTTTTTTTTTTTTTTTTTTACTAGATCAAAATTTGACATACCAACAACGGGTAAAAAAAAGGCGGGGTCATCTTACTTCCCTTTCTTACACAAGGTTAAGGAATAGTGCGACTGGCTTTAGGAAAAAAACTCGGAAAAATAAACCAATGGAATTAACCCACACTTTTTAGCACGGAAGTATTGGACAGTAATCTTTCTTTTCTCTTTTGACTGACCTTTACAAGATTACCAAGTATCGAGGAAAAATATGTCTTCCTTATTGCATTCTTGGGGGAATCGATGTGTCTTATTTGTTATGCTGATGACATCTTGAATTTTAGCTGTACGATCCTGCTGATGTAGCAGAATTTCAAAATCCTCAAAGAGGAACATACAAAAATCGGACTGTGTTTCGATTCTGAGAAAACTGAAGTTGTTCTTTTCAATTGGCGATTTCCCTGTACCTCTCTCCTAAATCTGGACGGTTCTCTTATCAAACCGGAGACCACATTACCATTACATACCGGGGCCTTCCGATCGGTTCTTCTATCGGCCACACACGCCGTTTGCTGATATCTCACGAGCGTAAAATTAGTATTTCTTGCGCCGGAATCGTAAAAAGCAAATTGCGCTTCAATCGTCACTTTCTAGCATCCATCTACAACGCCATAGCCCTCCCACATCTGCTTGACATTGCTCCATTCTGGAAACTTTTTACAGTTACAGATAAAAAGCACCTACGATCAATCTTCTTCAGACTTGCCAAGTATCTTTTACATTTTCCTCCTTGGATCAAGAAATCGTAACATTGTCCATATGTATAACCTTGCAGGCCCAAATATTAGTATTAATAAATCTTTATCCTGTTTTTCAAAGAAATTTTCATCGCCCATGGTCCTCAGTTTGTTCGCAATACTTTGTTCGTATTAATGTGATGTATGTAATGAAAGTTTTTTGTCATGTATTTGAAATTTCAATGTGTGTTGGTGTCTTTTTTTTTGTTATCTTTAGTGATCACTCCATCTATTGTATAAAATATTTGCATTGAGTATAGTATCTGTAAACAATTTTGCTCTTTGGTAACTTAGAAATCCATAGAATAGAAAAATCTGACACGCTGGTGGATCCAGGGGGGGGGTCGGCCCCCCAAGATTTTTTCTGGCGCCCTCTTTCCGTGTTTTTTTTTCAGTTTTTTTTTAGAATAAATTTGTCAATTTTATCAATTATTGGCACCTTTTTCACATTGCCCCCCTCCAAGATTTTTGCTCATTGGTGCCCTTGTCAAATCGTCCCCCCCCCCTAAGATTTTGCTCTAGATCCGTCCCTGATCTGACAGCGAAATAGAACCCTAAACAAATTAGGCTAAAAAACAGACTGTTTCAAGCAAAGTAAAGAGAGTTTTCAAAATTTCAAACAGACAGTAATTAAGAAATGAAACTTAAATCCAACCGAAATTATAATATTCTAGCAAATAGGAGATGTCAAAGTTGGTGTGGCTTGTGCAACCCTTGGGTTGCTTTGTTTTATATGACCTGAAGATCTAGTAATTTTAATTTAATTAGAAAGTTTATGCTGTATCTAACTTTAGCATAAATTCAATTATGTAAATTTATTTTGAATTTTAATCGATACTAAAAATAAATTCCGGATCATTTTTGTTAAACATTGTTTACTGCCATCTTAGGGCCATATAAACTGTTGCATAAATCCCTATGTGATTATTTATTACTGATGTCATAAATATTTCGCTATTATTAATTTTGTGCAAATTTAGAACACTATGCCATACAGGTATGCAAAAATAGTCGCGCTTATCTAACATGGACTCTGTTGGAATTTACTCTGTTAAGCTATGAATATTTAATAAACTTTGCATGGACTCACAGTTTACAAAAATATCTTCTTGTGAAGTCCCGGTATTGTAAAACTAGCTGTGAATATAATTACCCTTCGACATATAATTATAAGCTATGTGTTTTGTTTAGCATGTTTAAAATTATACGTTTGTTGTAGATTATCGCAACTTTTTGAAAGTTGAAAAAAAGTAGTGGATTTTCTAGCTGTTCTTCATCAATTTTTTTAATTGACTCTTAAGTTTTAAAGGATAGTGAACACAGATTTTAAGCTATTTTGCAGAAACACTTTCTGAGGATAAGGATAAGAAAAATCGTAGAAATTACAAGGTGTAACTCGGCATCATTTTGGTACATAGCATATATAGGGTGGCTATATATACGAGGCGTGTTTTTAAGTAAAGTCCGTTTGAATATATACCCGTGTTTTCAGGCTCAGCGGGTTCGAACACGGGTTGTTCTCGTCTAGTTTCAACTTTCTAGTTTTTCGTCTAGTTTCAGCGGGTCCGAAGTTTCAACCCCGTGTTTTTTTCGAGAACCCGCTTTGTGAAAACGCTTGATGCACTAGACGAAAAAAACCGTGTTCGAACCCGCTGAGCCGTGAACAACCCGTCTTCCAACAAGGGTTGCTCTCATCTAGTGTATCAAGCGTTTTCACAAAGCGGGTTCTCGAGGAAAACACGGAGTTAAAACTTCGGACTCACTGAAACTAGACTAAAAACTAGAAACTTGAAACTAGACGAGAACAACCCGTGTTCGAACCCATTGAGCCTGAAAACGCGGCTTAAGTAAACAGCGAAAGATTATTTCAAAAAAGTAAATTTATTTTCAGAAGAAATTGTATTCAGAAGAATAGTTGCCAAGTTTTCTCAAACACTTATCATACCTCTCAACTAATTTTAAGTAAACTCTGTATAAAAACTTTGGGCCTGTTCCGATAACCAAGAATTCACTTCCGTTTTTACGTCGTCATCATCATTGTAACGGTTGCCACTGAGGTACTGTTGGAGGCGGAGAAACGGGTTGTAATCACTCGGTGCAAGATCAAGACTGTATGGTCGGTGGTCTACAACTTCCCAGTTAAAAATGTCCAACAAATTTCGGGTCTAACAAGCAGTGTGAGGTCTTGTATTGTCATGAAGAAGGACAATTTCCTTTGTCATGCTTTTTTTTTTTTTTTTTTTTTTTTTTTTTTTTTTTTTTTAATCTCTGCGGAGCTTTCTGAGGGTTAGGCAGTATGTTTCTGAATAGATAGTGGTTTCTCTTTGCATGAAGTTGACGAAAAAACAGCATGCCTACTCCAGAACACCGACACCATGATTTTGTGCTGGAAG
Organism: Artemia sp. Qi Xiang Cuo; assembly: GCF_049724085.1. NCBI lineage: Eukaryota > Metazoa > Arthropoda > Branchiopoda > Anostraca > Artemiidae > Artemia > Artemia sp. Qi Xiang Cuo. The sequence continues at coordinate 34,719,487 of NC_142806.1, forward strand.
AGTGTTCGACCTTCAAATTTCCAGGGGAGTCTGTGTTTCCACTCCATGTTTTGTTGCCCTGATTAGGGCGTTATATGCAAAACCCATGTTTCGTCTCCCGTTCAACCGATGATGACGACAACGTATAAATGGCACTGAACTCTTGATTATTGAAGCCGGTGGTAAATTTTTTTGAGGAGTTTACTTCAAAATTAGTTCATAGGTATGATTAGTGTTTGAAAAAAAAAACTTGGCAACTATGCCGATAAATAGAGTAACGTTTGTACTTTCTGAAAATAAATTTACTTTTTTGTAGTAATTTTTCCTTACTTAAAAACACGCCTCGTAAATGGGACCTTTTCGGTATACTCTTAGATGGAGGCTTAGAAATGAAGTAAAAATTATTTAATGTACTTTCTTTTTATTTAGAACGTAATAAAAAGGAGTTTGCTTTGATAGAAGTACTTAGTGCACTATATTTTCCAAAGATTTCATCCTTTTCAGCTATTTTCCCTTTTACGGATTTGTAAAACTCCATGCAAATCAGCTTGTTGTTAAGCTGCCATTATCATACCGATTCCACAGCCCCTGGTAGCTATAGATTCTTTTACCAGTCCACTAGGGCTACATAAGTGAAAATGCTCTTTCCACAGTGACATCGGTTCAGTACTCGAGCTAAACTCGTAACCCCTTTTCAACAACGAACAGAAGCGAAAATCATTGGTGTAAACATAAACAGTAACAAAGTTTTTAGAACGCTCTTTCAACTGGATGTCGCAAAAGCTGTAGGGCCTGATACGACATCCAATATCGTCCTCAAAAGGTGTGTTCCTGAGCTCGCTGGTCCCCTCGCCTCTCTTTCGAATTTGCTTAGTAGCAGGGACATTTTAGAATGCTTGGAAAGTTGCTCATGCAGTCCCTGTCCCTAAGGAAAATGGTGACCCTACTAATGTAGGATCTTATCAGCCAATCAATTACCTTTCCTGCGTAGGAAAAGCTCATGAGAGTATCATTAACAAGACCCTTTAGAACTACCTTGAGTCAAAACCCTCATTGGCTGACGCACAATACGGTTCTCGTAGAAAACGGTCTACGTTAGACTGTCTAATTGCGCAGTGCCAAGGCTGGGTCGCGCTCTTGTCCCAGGGACATGACATTCGCCTTGTCTGACATCGCCAAAGCCTTTGATCGCGTAGGGCTCGAGGGTCTTCTATGTAAATTAAAAACCTATGTAGCTGATGGTCATCTATTCGAGGTGCTTGATGATTTCCTTTGCTAGCGATCAATACGGGTCGTCCTTGACGGTTTCATTTCAAAAGAATGGCCGGTTCATAAAGAATGTTGGGTGTTCATAAAGGCCTTGTGAAAGACCCCACCACTTTGCTGATGACACGACGACAATGATATCCATCGCGAAAGACGAAGATCCTAGAAATTCCCATAATAAGCTTCAGGATGACCTAAAAAAAATTGAGGTGTGGGCAGATTAGTGGCTTGTCAGTTTCAATGCATCAAAAACAAAAGAGCTCTTAATTTCGGAGGTGCGGAATGTGAAGGATCACCCTGCTTTCATTTTCAAAGGAGTGGGCAATAAAAAGAGTTGACACACTACGCCTTCTTGGAATTTATTTCTCGTCGGATTTCACGTGGGCTGAACATCTTAGCAAAGTGAGATCCTCCTGTTCCCGAAACTAGGAGTTATCCTAAGGTGCAAAGCCTCTTCCCTGACGAGTCCTTTTCAACACTATTCACGTCATGTATCTGACCATTCTTGGAATATGCATGTCCTCTCTTTGCTGGCGCTCCAACTAACCACATAGCTCCTCTTGAGCAGTTCGCGCAGCAATTTCTAGCAACTTTGATGCCAAACCCCTGCAGTCGATCTAGGATCGATTTGACATGTCTTCAATGTCGGTGTTCTATAAATACATGCAATATCCTCCATCTGAGGACATATCAAGGCTTGTTCAAAATAGAATAAAGGCTTTGTGATCAACTCGCCAAAGTACAGCTCGACAGGACTGCCTTGTGGAGGGTACTCCCCGCCAAGATTACTTGAAGACAAGTTTCGCTCGACGATCCGTCGCCACATGAAATGGCCTCCCAGTAGGTGTAATTCCGAAAAATCCTTCTCTTGAGATGTTCAAGAAAAGTTATAATAAATATCTTAAAAGTAATTAGGGTGGTAATTACCAGGACTATTGGCATATCATCACTTGTGCCGGAGCCATGAAGCCTGTATTAAAAAAAAATAATAATATTTTGTAAGATTAAGTCTTGTTGGGATGTCGGGATGGATAGTGACTCTGTGGAGTTAGTATAACTGATAGACTTAGTTCTAGAGATTCTCAGTTTGTTTTTGTTCCAGTCATGGCCTATCCTCCCTACGTCATGGCCAACCCTTGAAAATTTTGACTTGTGGATAAAATTTTTTTGCGCTTTCCAACTAGTTTTCTTCAAAAGAGGACAGAATACCTTAAAACAGAACAGAATAGGTCTTAGGTTATTGATGATGGATAATTGGAGGAATATCACCCTATCTGTCACACAAAAGGTATCATTTTAGCTGGTCACCAGTCTGAGAAACTATTTTCTAGACACATAACATTCAGTTTTTCATCAGTGATAGAAATAATTACTATTTTCAATCTGTTTTTTTTTTTCTGCAAAGATATTTTTTTCGAAAAACAACAAACATACTAAAGTCAAAATCATAAAAAGTATTTATTTTCAATAGCATTTAATCTTTTCTTTGCAATTGAAAAGGAACCTTCAATCTGAAAAAAATACTATGGTTTTTTGAGAATATAGTCAATTGTTCATGAAACTAAAAAAAAAGAAAAAAAACTCGTTTTCAAAATTGACAAAGCAGTAATTTTCTCGAGAATCTACGAATATAAGTGAAAACGAGGGGAACAAAACGGATTGGGCTTTACATAACATAGCTGTCAAATTAATCTAAGTTATAAATGCATAAACGAAAAAAGTCGGCGAGTTGAAGGAAACAAGTTGGAAGATCAAGCTTTGTAAAGCCCAATTTGCTCCCTGCATTTTCGCTTATAGTCATGTATTCTCGAGAAAAAAAAATTCTAGTTTATTTGGAAAACGAGTTAAAAAATTGTATTATTTATTATTCTCGAATTTTTAGTCTTCTCTAAGACAAAAATTTGACTTATCTAAGATCCTAATCTAAGTTACCATGGTCGCAGACGTTTCGACTCAATGAAAGAAGTTGGATAATTTGATAGTTTAGGAAGTTTCCGATTGTGCTAACCGACTTGATTGAAATATTTGCTGACACAGGATACATAGTATTTATGTTGTATGTACATTGAATAGACAGCGTATTGCTTAACAGTTAGTAAAAGATTATAGGTTTTCTTTATTTTAAACTAGCCTCTCGTTGCTTTTCTAATTGTTACACATTTAAGATCCCATATCAGTTTTTAACAAAATCGCTTCGGAAGCTCCCTGTAATGCTGGAAAATTTTGCTAATTGGCCCTTTGTCTTTCAGACAGCCAACTGACGCTGAGACTCACAAAATGACATTTATGGTATCGAAAATCCTTAAACCATATTCTGTTTTATTAATATTTTCTAGGCCTTCAAGGTACTTTATGCGTGGGCGCGGCTAGGGTGCATATCCCGTCTGCCTCTTCCCACTCCGTCCACGTCTTTATCTCAGATATTTAAGATAGAGTTGTAAAAATAAACATAATAGTGCGACTAAATGTCACGATGACAATAATAAATGTTTCATTTTAATTTCAGTTATAAAAATAATTACTGCAAAGGAAGCTTATTTCATTCATTCATTTGTTAACGATAAACAAACATAGAAGACAACATAATTAGGACACAAAATTGCCCCTGAGGGTCCCCAAAAAAACCTTGAGTCCAATTAAAGAAAAGAAAAAAGAGATATAGATACTCATCTTAGATGGTAATTATGAGATAGAATGGAATATAAATTTTCCCTGCCCTTTTTATTCATAAGTTCTCGTATCTCCGCCACAAAATTATTTTCTTTCTGCTTTTAATTAATTTTATGCATTCGGATCAAATTTAATTTGATACAAAAGTACAAAGATGCAGAAGGTTGTAGAAAATTACTTCTACCACAATCAACATTCGGAACAAGTTGAAAGAAATTTGTTTTAGAATTAAATAAATGAATATCGTTCATGGATGTTTTGAAGTGAAAATACACTCCTTGCGTTTCTTAGTCCTCTTCAGTGTCTTCACTTGAACATTTTGAGAGCATGGGAATTTGTTGGCAGTCTTGACATAAATCAGGGAGGAGTAAAGGTCGTCGGGTACTTGTATGATATAGCCCCTACCGCACAAGATGTTCATTCATTGACGCATTATTGAACCGTTTTTTTTTCGTTAGTTTCTTTCAGCTTAGCGTGAGCGTGAGACAAGACAAAGAGAAGCGACAGAATAGATGGAAAATATATAATTTTGGCTATATATTTGCACATTAATGGGTGGGGTGGGGGTAAAGTATTTGGACAGTGGGAAGCTAAATAAAAAATTCTTACTTCATAATATGCAGAATAATTGTACCTAACACAATAGGCATGCAGACCCGCTATACTTTACCCCCACGCCTAATATGCAAATACATAGCCCAAATTTGTTTCTAAAGTATTATATTTTTATCATAGTTAGGTATATTTCATTAGGATTGAGCGTCAGAAAAACATATTAGAAGAATATTAGATAGGGGCTATATCATACAAGTACCGGTCATTGATTTTGCGTTACCTATATAACTAGGCAGCAATCTTTTTGGTGGCGCTTAGGTTTCATCATTTTTAAAGGCCTTGCCCATCCCCTGCTTTTTTCATTTGTGTGTCAAAACGCGTAAAATTGAGAGCATCTGTCGCATAACGTCAAAATGAAAGTAGAACCTTCATTTTCTTTAAGGATTTTTTATTCTTTTGCGCGCTCTACAAATTCAACAATTGCATTTGTAAATATAAGTTCAATATTGATTTAGTTTCTTTATACATCCCATGGTCAAGTATTAAATTTGTGTCCTTCCTTTTGTACCTTCTTCTCATTTTGGAGAAGCATTGGCAATTTATTGTCTTCAATAGTTCCTTCACCGTTCCAGCTCTTCTACAGCTCTTGCTGTAACTTAATAAAGGAAAAGGGTTGTTGGTTTTGTTTTGATTAAAATGTTCTTGGCGAGAGAAAAACCTTTATGCTGTGGCTGTATTATCCAGTTACCTCTGATTCCTTCACAGATGTATTTTACAATCATTTAAATCCCTTTGTATTTCTAAGTTCAATTATAACACCAAGATTATGTTAGTTCTTGAGCCAAAATATCTTTGGCGCCCCCCCCCCCAAAAAAAAATAGCAGTCAGTTTTTTAAGATTCAAAGTACCATTAAATGGAAGAAAGCCAGTTTGATAGTTGATGGGGGCTCGGTCGTGCAAAGCTGGTTGTTGTTTTTAAATTCAAGTTCTATTATCGATCACTTCTTGCATACAATGATGGTCCTGCGAAAGGACGTGCTTTTCTTGATAATTAACTAAAAAAAACAAGTTTTTTTAACTGAAAGTAAGGAGCGACATTAAAACATAAAACCAACAGAAATTATTCTGTATATAGTATTATTATTTGGTATATACAGAAGCACACTATCAGCAGAAATAAGTGAACTAAGCCTCCACAAACATATATTTAATGCTAAAATTATGCCTATCCTACATTACGGATCAGAAATATGGGGGTATCAGCCGGCAAAGCAAGTAGAAACCCTTCAACTTCAATATTATAAACGAGTTTTTGGCCTACAGAATATAACACATACGTTAGTATTAAAAGGTGATCTTGGTATATTTAACCTGAAATTGAAAAGATATACCCAAATCATCAAATTTTGGTTAATACTTCTAGAACTTCCCCAGAAAGATCTTCTCCTTCAGTGTAACAAAACATCATGGGCAGCACAAATCAAAAGGATATTAGATGAGAATGGATTTTCAAGTTCGTGGGAGAAGGGAAAAGGGCCAGAAGATCATGAAAAGTTCTTCAAGGAATTTAGTGCAAGACTTGAAGACCAAGAAGTGCAATTATGGCAAGCAGCTGTGGACAAATCTGCGAGTCTTACTTTGTATAGAGAAGTAAAAGAGAATTTTGGTCAGGAGTTTTATTTTAAACTGGGATTGTCCATTAAATATCTGAGGATTTGGATTCAGATTCAAGCAAATTGTCTTCCAATTTATGTTAAGGTTGTAAGGAAAATGAGGGAAGGTCCAGAGGCCGGGTGTAGTTGCTTGAGATGTGGGGAGAATGATTATTGGCTGGGCCATTTCCTCCTCCGGTGTAAGCAACTCTCTCATTTAAGGGGATTAATTATCCAGGAAGGGGAAGATAGGCTGCTTTGTGAGTTAATGAGGTCTAGGACTCCCCGTTATATTGTGGCAGTAGGAAATTTTGTATTGAAGGAAGGATGTCAAATGAAGTGTAATTTTTCTTTAGTATGTGTCTTTTTGTATATGGCTTTAATTGGCTTTTAAATACAGATTATTATTATTATTATGAAAGGAGCTGTTCCCTCCTCAACGCCTCGCTCTTTACGCTAAAGTTTTTTATTGTTTTAAAAAATAAAGTTGTGAGACAGAGTCAAACTTTAGCGTAAAGAATGAGGCTTTGAGGAGGCGACAGACCCTATCATATGCGGAATTACCTCTGTTCATTTCAAGTTTTAATGTCGGTTCTTAACTTCAGTTAAAAAAACTTGTTTTTTTTAAGTTACCTTCAGAACGTTTTTGAACTAATACAGGGTTTATTTTGGCTCACTGTACATGAATAATTAAAACAAAATTCGCATATCAATTTTCTTTTTTTTGGCTAATTGGCTTTCTCGAAATTTTGTTCTGACGTAGCTTATGAATTAACTTACGTAACGAATTTCTTTATTCGTATGTTTTTATTACGTATATTAGGGAGTTCGCTCCCTAGTCAATACCTCGCTTTTTGCGCTAAAGTTTGAATTTTGTTCGAAACACAAACCCCTGAATCACAAAGGCCGGTTAATTATAATAGATAGCTAATTTGAAAGTACTAAAAAACTTTAGCGTAAAGAGCGAGGTATTGACTAGGGGGAGAACCCTCTCATATACGTAATAATTTCTGTTCGTTTTAAGTTTTAATGTTCTTCCTTATTTTCAGTTGAAAAAAACTTGTTTTTTTATTTAATTTCTGATCGCTTTTTAAATAATGTTGGGAAATCTGGCGCCCCCTTCATGGAAATGTTCCTTTCCCCAAGGAAATATCCTCCATGGAAAGATCCTCCCCCGTAACCCCTACTTCGACCCCGACCCTCCACTAGAAAAAAATTCCTCCTGAAAACACATGTATACTCTCCAATAACCAATACTAGCCTATATGTAAACAATGGGCAAAGTTTATAACTTGCAGCCCTTCCCCCGGGAACTGTGTGAGATTAAGTCATCCTCAAAGACATATTAATTAGATTTTCGGCTATGTTGAACAAAATGGCTATCTCAAGATTTTGATTGGGTGACTTTGGAAAAAAAATAGCGTGGGAGGGGGCCAAGTTGCCCTTCAATTTTTTGGTCATTTAAAAAGAGAACTAGAACTTTTAATTTCCTTTCGAATGAGGCCTCTCACGATATTCTAGGACTACTGGATCGATACGATCACCCCTGGGGAAATAAAAAAAAACAACAACAAACAAACAAATAAACACGCATCCGTGATGTTTCTTCTGGCAAAAAATACAAAATTCCACATTTTTGCAGATAGGAGCTTGAAACTTCTATAGTAGGGTTCTCTGATACGTTGAATGTAATGGTGGGATTATCATTAGAGTTCTATGACTGTTAGGGGTTGTTTCCCCCCTTTTTTCGAAAATAAGGCAAATTTTCTCAGGGTAAGACTACTCGCTTTTGATGGGTAAGACTAAGCTTGATGAAACTTATATATTTGAAATCAGCATAAAAATCTGATTCTTCTGAAGTATCTATTGGTATCAAAATTCCGTTTTATAGAGTTTCGGGTACTAATGAGCCGGGTCGCTCCTTACTTACAGTTCGTTACCACGAACTGTTTGAAAACCTTAGACGAGTAAAATAATCAAAGGTTATCGTAAGTGCAAACAATAGGAATACAGTCCCGTCGAACCCATATCAGCTAATTTATGCTAAAAAATTTCTGCTATGAGTTGCTGAAGTGGGCCTTCTTGTTCCCTTACTTTTAAAGCCTATGATACTGGCATCAGCCATAGAATATGATGATTATATAAGAATGAACAGGTCAGGAGACCTTATATTTGCTCGCCAAAACTGCTGATCGAGAGAAACAGGGTAACTCTCATGCTCTTTTATATTTAATTAGACACGTTATACGGATGATCTTATTACCCACTGGACCTGGCGAATGAAAGGATAGAATTCAAAATAATAATAAAACAATCCGGTGAGAAAATGGACGACGGTTACAATCATTTTAATTGTCCAGAACAGCCATTTTACATATTCCATTTTTTTTAATCCATTTTTCGACATAGTGGAAACATCGTCCTTTTGAGCTATCGCTTGACATACTCTTAATTAAGCCTACTTTAAGGACGATCGATACCAAAAATGCCTGTTTGCGATTTTTAGGGTTGGCTTACAGGCTCAAAGACAAAGGGCACGTTGGTAAGTTTTCCCAGTACCACAGAGAGCTTCAGAAGCAATTTTGGTACAAAATTGATTGGGGATCGTAGATGTGTCAACAGTTCGAAAAGATAACGAGAGGCTAGTTTAAAACAAAGGAAACATATAATTTCTTACTAATCGTTAACCAAAACGCTGTCTAATCATTTTACGCTGCATAAACAATGTTTATCCTGTGTCTGCAAAAATTCCAATCATGGCAGTTAGCGCTAGAGGAAACTTCCAAAGCTATCAAATTATTCAATGAGACTTCTTTTGAGCTGATTTTTAATATTTTCCAAGCAGGTACACTAGAAAATTTTTAGAGATTGCCCTTTCCTGAATTTTAAAAGGAAAATTCTGCTCCGTTCAATAAAAAAAAAGATAAAAAAAACTTTATTTGGTCTCTTATCAAAGCTGTACAAGTTATGGCAAGAACGCCCAATCAATTCTGAATAGTTTGGCCACACAAACTAAAAGGGCTTGTAACGGACGGGATAGGCTGATTCCCGTGTTGAACAGTGTTGAAGAGCCTTAACGTATAGACCAGGGCCGTATCCAGGATTTTTGTTCAGGGGGGTTTTACTAATTGTTGACTTTTTTTTTGGGGGGGGGGGTTTACTAATTTTTTACTCAGTTTTCGACTAATTTTACTGATTTTTACCTAGGTTTTACTAAGTTTCGACTTATTTTCGAGTCGGTCAAAAAATTTCGGGGGGGGGGGTTCAAACCGGGTAACCCCCCCCCCCTCTGGATACGGCCTTGGTATAGACTATGAGTTTATGTATATTGTTTTTTTTTAAACAATTTTTAAACGACGAGATTGTATTCTTTCAATTTATATTACAACTTAGATTGCATGTTCTTGTCTAGTTGAGGGAGGAAATTAGCGTTTTCCTCTCGTAAGTGTTAATTAACAGGGTTTTATGTTAACCGCTGCGTTTTTTCAATATTAACAATACTTAAAATGTTATAGTAAAGGAGGTATTTCAACTTTAAAAATTTTACGCTGTACAATTATTCAGTCAAACAGCTCGTGGTATCGAACTGTAAGTAAGGAGCGATCCGGCTCAATAGTAACCCAAACTCTAAAAAACGGAATTTTGATACCAATAGATACATCAAAAGAATCGGATTTTTATGCTGATTTCAAGTATATAAGTTTCATCAAGTTTAGTTTTACCACCAATGAAAAGTTACGAGCAAAAGCTACTGAAAAAATTTGCCTTATCATAGGCAGCGCAATAGCGCTGCCTAAGTAAAGAACGACGCTGGCACAAAGTATTGTTTATTTTTTGTTTCCATACCCGGGCACTTCGTATCGAAGGAGTTGTCGTAGAAACTTCGAAAAGGGCTTATTCGATTGTACATTGGAATGGCTAATGCCCTTTTTAATAGTCGAAAGTGATTTGAGGATAAATAGCTCCCCCCCCCCCACGCCCATCTCTCCCCAAAACATATCTTATCAAAATTTTGAGATACCCTTTTTGTTCAGCGCAGTGGATTTCCTGAAAGAAATTATATCTTTGAGTAGGATCCTCCCTCGAAACCCTCGGGGCAAAGATTTTAATTTTTGTCTTGAGGGCAAGTAAGAATAATGTCGGTACAACGTATTCTTTTTTTTTCCATTAGAGCAACGCAAATCGTATAGAAGAAGTTGTCGTAGAAACTTCTAAAAGGGCTCATTCAATTGGAAATTAGAGTGGCTTGTGTCCTATTTAATAGTCGAAAGTGATTGGAAGGCAACTAACACCCCTTCCACGCCCACCATTTCCCGAAACACATCTCAGGAAAATTTTAAAATAGCCATTTTGTTCAGCGTAGTTGATTTCCAGATAGAAATTATGTTTTTGACGAGGACACTCCCCCACAGCCTTTAGGGCAAGGGTTGTAAGTTATGCCCTGGGGGCATATTAGGTTTTTATTGAAGGCGTTGTCGTAGAAACTTCAAAAAAGGCTCATTCGATTAGAAATTCAAAGGGTCAGTGCCCTTTTTAATAGTCAAAAGTGATTGGAGGGCAACTAACCTCCCTCTCACATCCAATCACAACCCTCAGGGCAAGGGTTGTAAGTTATGCCCTGGGGGCAAATAAGGTTTTTATAGAACGCGTTGTCGTAGAAACTTCAAAAAGGGCTTATTTAATAGGAAATTGTAATGCCTAATGCCCTTTTTAAGAGTTGAAAGCTATTGAAAAGCAACTAACACCCCTTCCACGCTCACCATTTCCCCGATAACATCCAATCAAAATTTTGAGATAGCCATTTTGTTCCATGCAGTTTAAAGTTCAGGAAATTATACCTTTGATTAGAAGGGCAACTAACCCCCCTCTGACGCCCACCTTTTTCCCAAACACATCCAATCAAAATTTTTAGATGGCCATTTTATTCAACGTAGTTGAAAGTTTTGGAAATTAGGTTTTTAATGATGGTAACCCCTCCACCCCCACAGCCCTCCACCCCCACAGGCTTCCACCCCCACAGCCCTCAGGGCAAGGGTCGTAAGTTATGCCCTGGGTGCATATAAGGTTTGTTATAGAAAGCGAGGTTGTAGAAACTTCAAATAGGGCTCATTCAATTGGAAATTGAAAGGGCTAGTGCCCTTTTAATAGTCGAAAATGATTGAAGAGCAACTAACCCCCCTCTCACCACCATTTCCCCAAACACATCCAATCATAATTTTAAGATATCCATTTTGTTCAACGTAGTCGAAAATTCTGGAAATTAGGTCTTTTAGGATGATAACCCCACCAGAACCCTCAGTGCATGGGTTGTAAGTTATATCCTGGGGGCATATAAGGTTTATATAGAAAGTTGTTGTAAAAATTTCAAAAAGGGCTCATTTGATTGGAAATTGAAATTGCCCTTTTTAATAGTCGAAAGTGAGTGGAGAGTAACTAACCCCCTCTCACGCCCACCATTTCCCCAAACACATTCAATCAAACTTTAGAGACAGCCACTTTGTTCAACGTAGATAAAAGTTCTAGAAAATATTTATTTAAGGATGATAAACCCCCCAGAGCCACCAGGGCAAAGGTTATGCCCTGGGGTTTTTATAGATAGAGTTGTCGTAAATACTTCAAAAAGGGCTCATTAATTTGAAATTGAGAGGGCTAGTGCCCTTTTTAATAGTTGAAAGTGATTGAAGGGTAACTATCCCCCCTCTCACGCCCACCTTTCCCCCAAACACATTCAATCAAAATTTTCAGAGAGCCATTTAGTTTCACGTTGCAGAAAGTTCTGGACATTAGGTCTTTGAGCATGACACCCCCCCCAGCCCTCAGGGCAAGGGTTGTAAGTTATGCGCTGGGGGCATATTAGTTTTTTTTTTATTGAAAGCGTTGTCGTAGAAACTTCAAAAGGGTTCATTTGATTGGAAATTGAAAGGGCTAGTGCCTTTTTTAATAGTTGAAAGCGACTGGAGAGTGACTCATGCCCCTTTCACGCCCACCAGTTTTCCAGACACATCCAATCGAAATTTTGAGATAGCCAAACGTAGTTGAGAGTTCTGGAAATTAGGTCTTAGAGGATGACAACCACCCTCACAGCCCTTAGGGTAAGGGCTGTAATTTATGTCCTGGGAGCATATAAGGCGTTCATAGAAAGCGTTGTCGTAGACTCAAAAAGGGCTCATTCGATTGGAAATCGAAAGGCCTAGTGCCCTTTATAATAGTCGAAAGCGATTGGAAGGCTTGACATTTTTATAGTAAAGATCGATGTGGGTATAATGTATTATTTTTTGTTGTTGTTGTTGTTTAGACCAGGGCACTTCGTATAGAAGAACTTGTCGTGGGAACTTCGAAAAGGACTCATTCGCTTGAAAATAGAAAGGGCTGATGCCCTTTTTAATAGTCGAAAATGATTGGAGGGAAACTAATCCCCCTCCCACTCCCACCCTCCCATTTACCTTTATGTTTATAAACTAAATGTTGCCTTAAGATTAAATCAAAATGATTAAAATCATTTGTAAAAAAATACAAATGAATGTGCATTGTCAGTTTAATATACATACACTGATATTTAGTAATCAAAATGTTAATATTATTTGATATATTAAGGTTATAAAAGTAAAAACATTTATATTTTTGAGTAAAGTGCAAATTATGTTCTGGCCTTGGGAAGCCATATGGGTTTTGAGCCCAACGTATGTTAATTTCTGCTCGTTTTGAGTTTGACTTGGTTATTTATTGTAATTTCTGTTCGTTTTGGGTTCCCTTTATTTATCGATGCAGATTTGTGGTAGTTTCACGCTTGGTAAATTATTTTATTTTATTTTTGCTCATTTTTGTTTTAATGGAGTTCTTTACTTTTCTTTGAAAAACTTATTTTGTGGAAAAAGTTTTTTTAATTAATTTTCGAAAAACGATAATTCGTAAATGATATTTTGTAATTGATAGATTTGCATTGAAGTTTTTTTAGTACTTTCAAAAGAGCTATCTATTCTAATTAAACGGCCTTTGTGATTCAGGGGTCACTCTTAAAGAATTGGAACAAAATTCGAACTTTAGCGTAAAGAGCGAGGTATTGACTAGGGGGCGAACCCCCACCTATACGTAATAATTTCTGTTCGTTTCAAGTTTTAATGTCTCTCCTTACTTTCAGTTTAAAAAACTTGTGAGTCTAGTTAATCGAAACATAGGAAAAATGTTCTATACTTCCTGTTTGGCAAAGTTTGCTCTGGTCAATTTTTTTCTAATATTTAAGGTTCTTTCTTGATCGCACTTGCGTGTTAGTTATTTCACTCTAATCCCATTTCACTGCTGGATTTAAATAATTTGATTTTAGTTCCAGTATCCCCCCAGTTTTTTTTTTTTATAAGTTTAAAATAATGTTTTTCTAAAGGTTGCTGTAGAATAATGAAGCTTCACTTATAGGAATTAGGATTAGGTGGTATGCTTCTTAGCCAGTTTTTCAAAGTCGTAGAACTTCAACCATTTGAATACCGATTAATATTTTTTGACTTTAATTCCGGTTTGTTATAAAATTTATCGTGCTTGAGATACTATGCTAATGATAGATTGTATCAGATAGTCTCACTTTTCAAAATAGGAAATATCATGTATATGGTCGGTCATTGTTATTAATAGAAATATAGAATAGCCTGAAGAACGCGTGAATAAAAAAGAAAACGTTAACTATCAAACCTAATGTTTAGGGGTGTAACCATGATTTTTGTTTGGGATGGTCAGTGTAATGCTAGCAATAGTAAAATGAAAGAGAAAATTAAATAATTTGCAATTATGAACGTGAAATGTGTACGATTGTAGTCATAATTCAATTTTTATTCAGGTCAAATCTAAGTGAAAATACCGCCAATGTTCATGGACACCTTGCATTAGAATTAGACAATAACAATTTTGAGTTAAAACAAAAAATCCCAATATCCTTTGATAAAAGTAAAATAAGGGGAGAGGTTAGGCAGGGACGGATCTAGAACAAAATCTTGGGGGGCAATGTGATAAAGGCGCCAATGAGCGAAATCCCGGGGGATGGGGATGTCACAAAGGTGCCATTAATTGACCAAAGTGGCAAATTTATTCTTCACTCTTTTGTGAAAAAAGAGGGAAAGAGGGCGCCAGGAAAATCTTGCGGGTTCCTTCCCCCCCCCCCCCCCTCTTGGATCCGCCAGTGGTGTTAGACCTTAAATAGCTTTATAATTAGTATCATTCTGGTAATTTTACCCTTCGCCAGTTTTTATGCTATTGAGATTGCATGTGGGACTTTTTTTTTTGCAGAATTTCTGAAAAAAGTGCTATTATCATGAATATTAGTATCAGCAGTAATTTCTGCTGTTACTTATTTATCATCCACAAGCTCTAAATTGATGCTCACTCTCTTCCTGAAATAACTTTTTTGAGTTCATATGTTGTGCAGTTTAGCCTTGTTTGTCTGTGTAGCTGTCACTTTGACTTACCGTTTGTTACTATTTCACTGCCACTCATACAATTTTTACTATCTTCAGTAAAAGCCTCAAAAACAAAGTACTCAAATCTATTTCTATATTCACAATTTCCTTTTGACTTTGCTCAGAAATTTTCAAATTGGCCATGAATTTTAGGGAGACAATCTTGAAATAGGGGTTATCGTTCGCTTTCCTCCCGCTATTGTTGAGATTGGCAAATAAACAGAAATGATAATAAAACAAAAAGCAACGGGAAGAAGATTCATCCGATTTTTCAAACCTATTGTCTTTAAATGCGGTACCCCCCTTTATTGAAGTATATTTCTCATAAGCAACATTTATTTTATATTTGATGACGAAACGTATTTAATTTTATAAAACATTAAACTAAATTATTGTCGATTTCAATTCTGACGTCCCAAGAACACAATAGGAAATGAGCGTTGGTTGAGAAATAAAATCAAAGGCAGCCATTTTTGTATGGTCATAGCAAAAGTATATATTTTCTACTCATTTGACAACATTTCTGGGAGTTTGCTTTGAAACCCAAATGAAACAACAATAGCATCCAGAATCTTGCGCTAGTGATGTTGGGACGTATTTTTTTCAGAAGAAGCGTTCGAAGCGAAAACATCTGTTGGACCAGTGATATCACTCAGTCGGCTTTTACCAACAAGCTATGGCCGTTTTTTAATTGCACTATACAACTGTGTATGAACCGACGTGTTCTCAAGCCCGAAACACGCTGAGAGTATTCAGAACTATATGTGCTTCGCTATATACGAGGTTCTGGTTTTGTAAAACGAGACTAATGCTGCTACAAACATTTGCCAAAGACTTAAGACCAACAGTTCTGTATTTATCAGGCATCTTTTTTTTATTCCCACCTTGCCCGTGTCTGTAGACATATTGACATATTAATCTGGCGGTGACCCTCGTTTTTATAAAATCTATTTTTTTTTTTTTTTGCCAGAAAATTTATACTGGTTTTGACAGAGCAGCAAATTGTTTAATCTTGGTTCTTTCATTTATGACGTAGAAATCTTGTGTCAGTCCAAGCATGGGAAGAGCTCACAATCCTGGTCAAAAATTGCTTGAATAATGAAATCCAAATTCCAAGCAGTGATGTTTGTTTTCTTTGGTTACCATAGGACTGGATAATTGAACTGGGTTCCTGAAGTCAGAGTGTTAATTACCATTAATGCCTTGAAATTCTTGCTCAATTCCACGAAGAAAAAAAGTAAACCCAAAATGCGGAAGCAAAAGACTTGGTGTCTGTCAGAACGCACTGTAATGCTGTCAATGCATTTCTCGCCAAGATTGATGTATCAGTGTTAGACCATTGGCCTTATTCTCCTTAGCTGGCATCATGTGACTTATACCTGATCCCCATGGCCAAGCTTGCGTTAGAAGAAAGACTATTTCAAATGGTTGAGGTTATGAACGAAAAATCACCTCGCGTCATGAATAAGCTCACAGCAGACGACCTCTAGAACTGTTTGGAATCAGGAACATTTTAATGGAACAGTTTATGTGTAGAAAGGAAGGAGATAATGATTAAACATTTAGAAATTCGATGCAAAAGTTTTGCGGCATCAGTTTCGTTTTTTTAATAGCCACTACTCTTATAGTCAATGTAATTTCAGGTTGTCTGTTAAGAATGTTTGATGTCAGATGAAACACCATACACAAGCTCCGTCTGGAATCTAATAATACCAGATAATTGCTAGATAAAACTTTGTGATATCCTCAGTTTAGATAGCGACAAGATTATCTCTTTTGTTAACATGATTTGTAATTTTAGCATAGCATGTAATTTATCGTACCATGGAAGCAGTTAGCTTTATGACTCTCCAGTTGCCCTTTGTTAGGGGCATCACGTGGGGGAATAGGCGAGCATTTTATCCTGGAAGCCCAAAAGTGTACAACAGAAACACATTCTTGAATGTTTGAAGAACCATGACGCTTTTCCGGCAATAAAATATATCTGAAATGTTTGCCTCTTCGCCAGACAAGAACAGAGGAGCCAATGGTTGGAGGGGTAGGGTGCAATTGTCCAGTTACATTTGGAACAGTACCTGTTTTTTTATCTGCATTAAAAACATCGACATTGCCCGCGCTCCCTCTAGATTCTGAGGAATATATTTTGTACATCTCAGGACAAAATTAGCAAGCCTGCTCCCTCTGCTCCCTCCCTTCTTTGAAAAAAATGTATGCGGGTTCTCTTGCCTTTGTTATTCAGTGAACTAGATCAAAATCCAAAGAATAAGAGCTGAAACGAACAGTTTTAACAGCTGAAGCTAACGAATGTATATGTTTAAAACAAAGGATAAAGATTCGAGTACGATTGGAAATACAGACGGTAGTTAGTCATAGAACAAGTTTTTGTGGTCCAGTCCTGGTGGCAATGGTTTCCGCAACTCTGGAAGAAAATTGCAATTTTTTGAGGGTTGCCTACTTACCTGCGGTAGTTCAAAATAACTATATAACATTTTAGTCAAACTGGGATTTATAGTCCCTTTCATTGGAATCAACCCGGTTGGCTGATAGGTTTAATCCGTTTCTCCGTATCTCGTTTTATTCTCAAGCTATTTATCGTTTTTTTTTTTTTTTTTTTTTTTTTGTGTGTTTTTTTTTTCGTAAATGCCCTGTGTCTCATTTCGTCAACAGAAGAATTAGTTTTCCAGATGTAGGCCTAGCCTTTGACATAGATTTCTTCTTTTTTTCGTATCTTGGTCCATAAATAATACCCGCCTTCTCATTTGAACAACTACTGCAACACCAAGTCGGCGCCTGAGGCCAACACAGCTACGCACGCTCCTCCACCATGCAAACAACGAATATTAATAAAACAGAAAAAAAACATGAGACCATTTTTCCTCGGGGGGGGGGGTCTGTTCCTTTAAAATTCATGCCATGTAACATATCATCTTTTGGACTATCGCAGCTCTTCTGACTATCGTAGATGCATAATTTAATATATATTTTCTTCTGTCAGGTGTTCGTCCTATGTAAAAGACGTAACCTAGAGTATAGTTCCTGATATTTTTTTTTCTCTAATGACTATCAATCCTTGACAACAGAAATTGGACCAGGAAAATATTTCGTAAAATATCTTTATTACCTTCTTTGTCTGAGTTCTGGAGATATTATGTCAGGGAAAAAATGATGTATCATTTTATAAGCTCATTTTATTGCGGAATTTTATCGTTGGATATTAAATATTGGAAGTTTTTTTCGCTCAACAGATTGATATTTTGATGTAGGATGACTTCTCTGTGGACATTTCAACTAGCTAATTATATAGAAATAGAGGTTCCTCGAAAGTCGAAATGCGTTATGAGCACCATTGCAGTGGAAATAACTTTAACTCTAAAACTATTAGATTAGAATCCTTAGAAGGAAAATCTTCTTCAAAATGTGTTCTGACAAGTATTTGTCAGAACAAGTCTAATGGGAGTCTTTCTCATTTATTATAGCCAAGGGATGTCAAAACGGCTTTTTCAAATGGTGTCTGTGGGATGGAATTTAATTCAATCTTTTCCGCCTTTTTTTACCGGGGCACAGATAAAGACGTAATAAGTTAATTCCCCACTCAGTATTATTACTTGCAATTGCTTAATGAATAAGTGTAATTATTGTGCTCTGTTGAACTCCGTTAGGACAGAAAATTAATTTTATGCGAGTAGTTTAAAAATTGAAAGAATTGGACAAAAGGCATAATCTAATTAAGTCTCTGGTGGTCTAATTTCACCTCTCTTTATACGCCCACTTTGTCCCTATTATTCTGAAGATTGTAGTTGAAAATGAAAAAATTCGTTTGTTAAAATCTTTCAGCTCTATTAGTGGAGGAAAGATACGGAAAAAAATGACCAAACCTCGGCAAAATTGCAACAGAATTTTTTTTTACACCACAGTGTTCAAGAAGTTAGCTTGTTCACACAAAAAAATCCCTTCGAATCCCCCTGCACCAGTATCGCAAATTTACATTGGAAGGGGTAACATGAGGGGGTAAATCGATTTTTGGGGTTATAAATATTTTGGAGTTTGAATAGTTGTTTCCTATCAAATCAAGCATGCTGAATCCAAATATGAATTCAGATTTTAGTTTTTCAGTACCCTAATGCCCATTTCTACCCATAAAGGGTGGAGGGGGGTGGGGTAAAACTTGAAATTATGAGGCTGTTGGATTATTTGGTCGTTTCCTATGAAATCAATGGTGGCAAATTCCAAAATGAAGCTAAAAACTTGATTTTACGTGGTCAAGTACCTCATCTTACCTAAAACGGCTGTGAAAGTTGACCAACATGAACTAGTTATTTTAATCACTTATCAGTTGATTCACCATTTCCAATCAAGCTAGGAAGGGTACCTTAGAATACGAGTCTCGAACAGTTTAATTTCAAACCAGTATTCCAGAATACCCTTCCACTCCCCTCAGTTTCTGGTCTCTATTCCTTAGTATCATTCTTTTTAGTCAGTGGAAACATCTACCATAGTACTTGATAGAAGACTGGCGTGTTCAAGTCTATATACAATGTTTGTACCGTTTTTTTTTACTTACGCAAAAAAAAAGAGACAAAAGAATAAATTGGGATCTGTGATTTTTAATTGACACACTGCACAATCTCGGCTTCTGCTCTTCGTACTCAGAAGTAAAAAGATTTGAGAGATGTGGAGCAGTATATCAAACGTTGTTGGAAGAGTCCAAAGAGAAAGCACATTTTTTTTCAGTATGTAGGAGACAATGTCAATTATGATATTGCTGCTATCGACGGCCTGAATACTTTTCATGGAATGGGTCTTATTGAAGTGTCTACACCTGAGTTTCCGGCAACGGAACTTTCAGTGCCAAGAAAAGAAGTAAGTGGAGATGGGATGAAGTCAATCGGCACCATGCCATTCTACACTTACCAAAAACCCGCCAAGTCGCAACCAAGGACTTTTGTTTGCTTGACAAAAAATGGTGAAACTTATGACAATAAATGGAGGTTGAAACGCTCTGGCGCATCTCTGGCTTTTTCAAAAGCTCATACATGAGCTGGTCGGCCTTTATGTGGTCAATACACCAAAAGCTACCTCATCCGGGAAAATCTAATATTCGTTTTTTGCCAATGATTAACCACAACCCAAGCGATATCTCTTGTGTTTATTCTAAACTTATGCATGCTAACGAGCGCGCTAATCAAGCTGGAAAAACTATAGTCATTACCTTTGACCAACCGCTTTACTGGAAGGCGAAGTGTATCGTCGATGCAGAGCCTGCCACGAGAGCTTTAAGAAATGCTATTGTTTTCTGGGTGGATGTCACACACGCATGAGTTTCCTAGGAGCCATTGGCTTCCTTATGGCCGACCCGGGACATTTGGAAATCCTAAGTCAAGTATATGCGCCTAACACTGGGCGTAGTATGTTACAAGGCAAAGCTGACTCTCGTGCAGTGAAAGGCCATGGTCTGTTGGAGGTAGCCCTTTATGCGAACCTTTTATCATCAGAACTCGGTAACAGAGCGTTTGATGGCAATGACATGCTACCAGAGCAAAACGGCGTACGAGTCTCTCCTTGAAGGAGATGACATCGACGGAGTGCAGGTGTCGGAAGCAGCAGAGCTTATCTATGAAATAGTTCAAAGTGCAAAAGAACGATTATCCGAGTCCAGAACTGCCCGTCTTTGGTTTCAGTATATGGACCTACTTGGAATCCTGAGAAAGAACCTGAGAGGTGAAAGAAGTGGCAACCTTGAGCTTTATCTACAGTCGTTGTTGGAATTGCTTCCTTACTTTGCTGCTTCCGGCCACAATCTTTACACGAAGTCTACTTGGCTGTTCGTGCAGTCGATGTTTCAGTTGAGGAAAGACAATCCAGGGCAGTACAGAACGTTACAGGAATACCTGTTCATCTGAAGAACTGACAACTACTGGGCAGCACTTTCTCCTGATTTGGTGGTCGAACATATGTTCATGAGGAGTATGAAAACGAGTGGCGGTCTGACGAGAGGTAGAGGCATGACTGAATTACAGCAGACAATTTGGACATCTGCTATGCCTACTTTGGTTCTAGTTAACGAACGCATGCAGAAACTGACTGGCCTCACGGAGTTAACTATTGAAAATCAAGCAGAAGGGATATCTTTGTGCAGAGCTAGAGACATGGCGGACATTGAACAGATAGTTCGACACATTGAGCCCCTATAACCCACCAGGCAGGAATCACAGCTGTTGAACGTGGTTATTGTTGTCCGCGCATCATTATCTGTAAACATAGACGATGTCAAATCCGGGAGACACGACTCAGAAGGATATGGAAGCGAAAGACATTGGCAAATATGTTTTCAGGAGAAAGGAGAAAGCTGTAAATATGACTGAGAAGTCATCTGTGGTGATAAATAGCGAGAGGGTAATGGTCGACCCTGCTCTAATCTTTCAACGCCTAGCTGTAATAGCAAGCAATAGCGGTTCTGACTTGAATGAGGTTCTGTCGTTCGAGCTCTGTACTTTTCCACCATCGCTCTTTAGTTCGTTCGAAGTGATGAGGACAGCCCACAAAGCCTCTCTAACAAATGCACTGATAAAAACTGAGGGACTTAAGGGTCGAATGACATTGCCATCCTTCCAGAGAGTTTTGGACAGTGGCTGGCTAGTCCATAAAATCCCGTGGACTGCCGTATCCACATATTCTGAGATGGCAGGATCTTACGTAGATTATGTCACAAGACATTTCGGCCAGGCAGCGGTAGTTTTGACTCTTACACTGATACACCGACGACGAAAAATTGCACACAGCTGAAGAGATCCAAAGGTTTGTCGTTTGCAACGATTGAATTCTCTCCTAATATGAGGATCGCCAAATGTAAGGAGGAATTGCTGAAAAATCCCAACAATAAACAACACTTCTTTCACCTAGTAACTGAGAGACTGGCAAACTCAGGATGCAAAGTTCTTCATACTCAGCATGATGTCGATGTCTACGTTATACAGACTGTAGTCAGTTGCGCTGAAACTTCATCGACCAATTTGATTGGGAATGATACCGACCTGTTAGTCCTTCTGCTGTACCATGCCAAGCTTGATGCATGTGATATCTTTATACAGACAGACACACATGGAAATAATGGATGAGTGTACGACATAAAAAGGATCAAGAACAAACTAGGAACCGAAGCAGCAGAAAATCTACTCGTTTGCCAAGCAATGTCTGGCTGCGATTCAACATTTAGACTTCACGTTGAAGGGAAACCAGCAGTGATTTCCTTGTCACTTAAAGATGGGATTTTTAAGGATGCTTGCAAGATCTTCATGACACCAGGATCCAACCACCGGAAGATTGCCGAAGCTGGAGAGAGCTTTGCTCCGCATATACAAAGGGAAAAGCAATGAGAAGACCCTGAAGGATGTCTGGGTGTGAGCATTCACAATGCGGGTTGCAAGTGCAAATGCTTTTGTTCAGGCAGAGCGGCTTCCACCGACTTTGGCTGCCGCAAAGTATTCCTTTTGCAGATGCTATTTTCAAATAATGAAGTGGCAAGACACGTCAAATTCGCTAAAGCCCGAAGAGTGGGGTTGGCGCCTCTCTTCGTCACGGAATATGTATCTTCCCATTATGACAGATGCTTCCCCAGCACTGGAGAGCCTACTGAAGATGGTGTGGTTCCAGTGCACCAGCGGGTGCGAGTCACTCAGATGCAGCTGCCGTCGGAACGGTTTGCCCTGCAGCTTTGCCTGCGGGGAGTGTAAAGAGGCGTTATACACTAACACTGCAGCAAGACAGGATGAGGACGATAACAAAGACGACTAGGAAGAAAAATTAATTTTAGGTTGTGCTTTGAAACAACATGTTCTTGTGATTAATTTACCTCAGTTCTAAACGTTTTCCTTTTATAACTGATTGATCTGAAGTTTTGATCTCGATTAAAGAAGTGGTTTTTCAAGATATTATGCTTGGCAATCACTCATATTACAGGCCCCTTAAAGGTGGAAATGAGGTAAACAGTAAAAAAAAAACTACTTTTTGACCTCATTTTTGGCAATACGGTACTTTAATTGATATAAAATGATCCTTTAGCCGCAGGAATCCGGCAAATAATGATCTGCGTACTCTAGCCCCCCCCCCCGTTTCGTGAAGGTAAAAATTCATACTGGGGTACGAAAAACGTGATTTCTGACGTCGGATTCGGATTCTTCATGCTTGATTTGATAGAAAACGACCACTTAAACCCAAAAATACGTCCAAATAGAAATTCTGATTTCCCTCCTTATTTTCCCCCTTCAAGGGGGATTTTGGGTAATTGTGCAAGGGGGATTCGGGGGGATTTTTTTTGTGTGATTAAGTTTGATTTTTCTGAACATTTTGGTGTGAAAAAAAATTCTGTTGCAATTTCCCCGAGGTCAAACCGTATTTTTCCTCCACTATATGGCACCTTTTAAGAAAGGCTCTAACAAAAAAGATTGGTACTGGTGCATTATATCTCACCCAGCGCTATACACGAAAGAAGTCAAGTTTGGTTAATGCTAATGAATTAAAATAAAATAGGATGAATATATAACAGTTTAGAAACAATTTTAGCCTTTATATTTGCACATTTGGGGGGGGGGGGGGGGTAAAGCAGTGCATATATTAAGTACGTAACCTAACCTAACCTCGGTACCTTTCCCCCCCCTCCCCCCTAAACCCCAAAAAACAACAGTTTAAATATTGTAAACGCAATGGGAAATCACGCTTTGCAATCAATTTAGATAGCAAATACCCGTTTGACGGGTTTCCACGTCTGGTTTCCTTGTACAGTCTATAGCGGTGGGTGAGACCGTGAGATATAATGCACTAGTACCGAAAGATTTTCGATTTATCCTGAAAGATAAATAAACCAAGAATTTTCTATCTGGAAAAGAACGAATTGCAGCTTATTGATCTGGAAAAAAATGAATTGCCGCTTATAAGCAAATACTATACTATAAGTAAATAATTAGTTTAATAGGGTACAATAATTAATCTTGAATGCAGTTCAATTGTTTTAATTACCAACTGAACGTTCAAAATTACAAAAATCGATTGCAATAAGCCTATTGAAAGGGAGTAAATTTAAGGCGTTCAGTCAATTCTAGATGGCATTAATTTGCAATTTATAAACAAGAACATAATGATGGAAGGATCAATACTTTTATTCTTTTTGTGTCTATGATTTATTGATGGTTGACATTCAAGCAGTTGCACCAATTTCGATGCTTGGGTCAAGAAATTCAGCTTAATCTAAAATGGTAATACAAATATATCTCAATTTTGATTCAAAAAAAGTCTCAGTGTGCTTGTTGCACACCTCTCTGTCCTGAATTTCAAAATAAATGCAATCCCAATTCTTTTTCATTGGCATGCAGGTTTGGAGTAGTTCTTTTATGTTTGTTCTCTTTATTAAATATTGGGTGTTTGGGGGTAGGGGTTCAAGACAAGTTTTAGTTGCTTAGACAATTTTCTTAATGCAGCTTAGGACTCTTGATTTAAAAATGTAATTAGATCCCGTCGTTTCTCCGCAATTATTTGTGAAGTTTGCCTTTGTTTGTTTTGTAGAACAAAAATTCAACAATGAACTTTAAAAACTCTAAAAAAGCATATCATGCTATATATCTTTATATATCTTATCTTTATATATCTTTATATATCTTTATATCTTTATATATCTTTATATATCATATATATCTTTTCAAAATGACTAATTTGCTTACCGAAGTTAAGAATAGGTATTGAAAAATCTGGTCAGCAAAATGCTCGTCGATCTAGAGACGAAGCCTCTAGCCTCCGAACAGTTTTGCCACCCTGGCCTTGAAGAATTCACTAAATCTGAAAGGAAAAATTTACTAAATCGCATCTGTTTTTACTAAATGGTAAAAAAAGATTTCCGCGTGCGGCTACCGCTGCACGCGCACCATCAAGCATCGATTAGTACTATAGGAGGATAATCAATAGGATTTTCACAATTTTTTTTCCTTTTTTTTCTTTTTTTTTTCTTTTCTTCTTTTCTCTTTCTTTTTCTTTTTTCTTTCGTTTTCATAGTATGATTGAAAATTCTGGAAATCTACAAGTTCGAAAATCCTTTTTTTGGGTTATTTTGATGTACTACTGGATATGCTTCATATTCCAGATGGTGTTTATCCAAGACGTCAAACAATAGTCTGGGATCTTGGATTCTCGAAATCCTGCTGGTGAAGCCTGGCCTTAAATTTATCATTGGTCTTTAGGTCATAAAATTCCAATATATTGAAAAAGTAAAAAACAATCAAGAAGAAAAACAGGTACAACTCATATTCACGAAGCAATTCAGGCGATGGAGGGCTTAGAATCTGAAGTGTCTTTGAAAGTGACGGCTTTTGAAATTTGTCCCCCCGTTTCCGTTTTTAGGTTTGAAATCCTAACCCTTCAATTTTGCATTTTTAAGAGGAAATTTTCCAGTTTTAAAACACTAATTGGGCTGGTCTTTAAATAAGGGATAAGCTACTTACAAAGATTTCTGGCAGATTTTAAAGCAATTAATTTAGGTATTTTTAATTGATTTCTTCTGGATTCTCTCTCGTTCGTATTCAAGGGAATCAAAAACCAATACAATGTATATCACTTCTAAACGGAAATGAAGTAATCGGCTACTGGTTTAGTTGTAAAATTATGTAAATTAAAAAGTGTACCTCAAATCGGACTAGGGCTGCCAAGAAAAAGAAAACTTATATAACATACAATAATTCAGGTCAGGCAAATCATACAAATCGAAAAGGGAGAAGAAAAAGATATAGTCACAATTTAAAAAAAAGTCGCACTTAAAAGGCTTTAATCGTTCTCGGCCTCATCCGAATTTAAAATATCCACTAGTGTCTAATTCTGACTGAAATGATCTACTTGTCTTCCATTTCTTGGTAGCCCGAGTCAAATCGCTGGGGATCACCCAGTCATGTACTCCACTTGACGACCTGAGAACAAGTTGCTTTGTTTTCATCAGGGACGAAGCACTCGAGACATTTAGCCTATTCTGGTTTTTGGTTTTGATAACCGACAAAATCGAGAACTGCCTCTCTGCTCCAGCATTTGAATGGGGCAAGCTGCAGAGAGTCAGAAAGAACTTGGGCAAGTATGGGAAAAGTTAGTTTCCAGCAGCGTCTTTAAAAAGGGACAAAGCTAACTAACAAACGTAGCATCTGTCATGAGAGTCTGGGACCATTTTCTGAAAAGAAATTAAGGCGGCATACCAGTCCTAATTTTAAATAGTTTGCCTTTCAAAGCGAGTATCAAGAAAAAGCCGAGAGAAAAGTAGAGATTTTTAAGCGCTATGGTTGACCTGAAATCGCAAAAATGAGAGCAATATTAGCCATAATATCTAACGTAATCGAAATCAGATGTTGTAATGAATGGACTTTAATTTTTCCCTGAGTTCATGGAAAATAACAAAAGTTTTGTTTACTATAAATCATAACTTTTTACTAGATTTCGGAAAATTTACTAGATTCTCTAAATGCACTAGATTTTTTTTATTTTACTAGATCTAGTAAAATCCTACTGACGGTGGCAACCCTGCCTCTGAAGCCTAAAATCATTTTTTTTTACCTTTTTTTTACTTTGCGTCTCAGACCCCATAATAATTTTCTCATTCCACTAGCGTTTTCCGAATTGGGCATTACGCAAGAGAATTTAAAAGAATCTTATGAAAAGCAGCTTAAAATATTAGATAATGTAATAACACCGCCGCTAAGCGAAGAAAAGTTTACTGAAGATGACATAAATAGTGTGGGCGAAGATAAAATCGATAAATCAGAATAGCATTTATTATATTCCCCGTTCACAAAGCATTTGTTAAATTTCTATCAGGAACGCAAAGCAAACAGGAGGTACTTGCACCCTCGGAAGTGGGGAAGTGGTAGCGGTGAATCAACTGAGAGGACTCTCCTTCGCTCCTTCTCCCTCCGTCTTTTCCCCTTCCTCTCTCTATCTCTTCTCTTTTTTTAAATATGTGTTGTGGTTAGAAATTGCTGAAACGAAGGATACCTCACTATACCGATTTTGAGTGATGTTTTAAACTTTTTTCAAATAGGTATTATAATGTTCTTCTAGTGAATCAAGTTAAGGTTTCACTTCAGTTTGAAAGATTTGCTAAAACCCTGCTATAAATCTACTTATAGCAGTCCATGTGCTGAAATTCCTAATCGCTGCTTCAATTATCTGTTTGAGACTGAATAGTATCTACTGGCTTGGTTATGTTCACTTTTTTCAACTAACAGGTTATATTTATACTTATTTGGCTATTTCCTATTTTTCGATGCTTTAAAATCAGTACATTTATAAGTAATTATTTCAATTGGTGTTTTGCTTCCGTTAAGAAGAAGTACAACTTCGTGACAAAATTAAATTACATACAGTGTAGATTATAATGAGTCAAATAATAAGACAATTCTTATATAATTCAATATATCATTAAAAAATGGCTCTCAATTTACAATTGCTTGATTGCAGACAATGCGACTGAAAACACAGATGGATAAGTTGGTAAACATAATGTATATTGATGGAAAAAGTACTGATTAACTCTTATGGAAAAAATTTAAGAAGACTGCTACTACTACTACTACTACTAACAACTCACCGCAGCACCAAGCCGCCTGAGGCCAATACAGCTACGCACGCTCCTTCTCCATCCCAATCTATTCAAAACCTCCCTTTTTACATACTCCCATGAAGTTCCCATTTCCTTTAAATCTTTCTTTATGACGTCCTACCAACCCAGACGAGGACGATCTTGCTTTCCGTTTAGCCCTAGACGGTTGGCCGAAAAGAACAATCTTCGGCAATCATTCATCCTTCATCCGCACAACGTGGCCTAGCCACCTCAACTTTTCTTTCATTATAGCCCTAGAGAGCGGTATTGAAGAGAGCGGTTATTATAAGAAGAGGAGAGATAGAAAGGAGAAAAGAAACATGGGACAGAATAAGTCATAACAGGTTTTAATAATCACACACAATGACCTAAAAACAAAGAAAGTAAAATTAGGCTGCTGGTTGACTACGTCTTTCATAGAAAACCTTGAAACTTACGTAACAACTAACCGAAGACCAATTTCCTTATATTAACGATATTTATCGACGAAACTTTTCCTGGACCTGGTTTGCTAAAGTTGGATTGGAAATTGGTTTCAATCCTCATTAGGATTTTTGTAATTAAGATTGACTGAAAAGTAAGAATAAAAAGTAACCGTAACAAATTCTTAATTTCACTTGCCTGTTATATCTTGCTCTTATTAGAGAAGTGCAAAAGATGGCATCATCCGTGCTAAAAAAAAAGTTCATGAAATATGAGCTTAAAGTTCTACGGGGACGTGTTAGTTGTCGATAAAGATCGAAAAGAATTCAACTTATATTATCCCATCTTCGTTTATGCTTTTATAGCCATTAAACGCAGGTTATAGTCAGTATCTTGGAAATTATCGTGCCAAGGCGTATGGTCTGAATAGTCGCAATCGGTGTAATGACTATGACTGCTATGAATAACTAGTATATATAGACATGTTGCACCTCTTTTGACTCAGGATCATTCAGGGACCTTTTGGGCATGATCCCAAGGGATTAGATCCTGATCATTTAAATTAATCGAAGGAATAAGTCAAGTTCAATTATCTGTGCGTGGTCCTTATTTATATTTTACCCAAATT